>NC_072740.1:21788659-21866952 GCF_026930045.1 Uloborus diversus | reverse complement strand
GTTCCACAGCCACCATTTACCTAGACACTTACTCCTCATTTTCTCATCATTTGCTTCACTTCAGATGACTATCAAGAAAACACCAAAGAAAAACAAAAGAATAAGCTTCTTTCTTTCCACATTTCAAGACTTAGTTTCATTATGAGTAGTCTACTTTTTTCTTATATATGCTAGGCTTTTTCCTTTATTTCCACTAGGTGGTAGAACAACTAAAGTCATAAAAAAATTTTCGAACAAAACCAAGAGAAAACAAATTTTCTTTCTGCCAAGAATGGCCAAAAATGAATTTTGAAAACCCCTTTTAATAGTCGATGTGATTTTTTAGACGAGCAACAATATTATACAATATTTAGGAGTTTGTCAGACACATGGAATCTATCATTGGAAACTTTTCATTAAGTATTATTTAATACGAACTATCCAACAGAATTATTTTCCATTCAGAAACTGTTTTCAAACTGAAAAGATTGCCAAAATGTTCCGAACATGCTCTAAATGGTTTAGGATCTGACAACATACTGGTCTTAGAAATTTAATTTGTTTGCACGCAGTATTAAACCAACTTTTTTTCTCTCTCTTAATGTTAACTTTTAGCTGTTTTTTATCTTACCCACCTCTGTTCCTCATTTAACCTAAAAGTTGGGGTAAGATGACGAAATGCGCTTTTTGTTTTGATGACATTTTTTTTTTGATTTTAAAAAGGTATGGCCAGAGTTACAACTCTTTGAATAAACTTAACAACAATTTCAAAATTTTAAATCAAATCCTAAAGCGAGAATTTTATTTGAAGCTTAATCTCGTCACATTACCCTGCCTTCCTCCACAAGTAATATGATTGCCAGTTATGTATAACTCACATTAACAAACGAATTTGGGCATACATAGCTTTTTTCCTACGTTTTCTTAACCACAGTATTTTACATCTTTCGTTCATTTTTGAAATGATTAAACAGTTTATAAATCCTTAGAAAGTGCAATTGAAATTAATCCTTAATTTGTATTTAATCGAAACAATACAATCACAGCGTAAATATACACTTGCATTTTTCTAAGTGTTAGTTTTTTGGTCTCCCACTTTATATATATATATATATATATATATATATATGTGTGTGTGTGTGTGTGTGTGTATTTCACTTTTAAAAACAACGGTAATATATATTTTTTTACATAGAAATACACCAACAGAATAGTAGATTGATTAGCTACCCCTAATGCAAAGTCAACATTCTTGAGTTGTAACATTTTATGTACATTTAAACTTCTACTACCAATAAGACGAAAATTTGCATTAACTCAATAAAATAAGAGAAATTTTTATTAATTTTTATAAGAGAAAAAATAAATAAACGGCCCGCAGTGTTAAACTTTTGAAGACTTGCATTGATTTTATTCATTGTGTTCCTACCCAATTTCAAAAGCTGATGAACGTCCTGAAGGGAAATTATGTTCTTCGGAACATAAATGAAGCATAAAACTAAGTTGAACTCCCCTAATCCAAACTAATTGGGACCGGAAGAGGGTGAAATTATCAACTTGTTTGGATTAACGAACACGTACTTCTTAGTATGAAGAAAGAATCAAAGTCTTATAAATAGTATTAGGGGAGTTTAAAAAGTAAAGTTCTCAAAAATAATTAATGCAATTTTTCCTTTTATTCATTTTATTGTAGAAGTACAAAATAGAGAAAAACATAATTTAAATATAGGTTAAAATGTGATTTATATCTGAGTCTTAGATTTAGAACACTAGTCGGAAAGTCAGTAATAAGCGAAATTGAAAATTTGCCGGCAATTAATATCGGTGTTTTAGTTTTTAATATCGGTATTTTTTTTTACTTACAGTTTGTATAATAGCACGTGAAAAAAAATATATCTGTTGATTTGGCCAATTTTGACATTAGGCAGTTTCTGCAGTAGTTTTGCGGATCCACTCCTATTACACATTTAGTCCCTACTTTGCTTTGTAAACTATCTAAAGAAATTCGTTTTTACGGAATTAACTTTCTTGAAAGTACTATTAAACACAAACATAATTTCACGAAATATTATATTCATATTTATTTCATCTTCCTATATCTTAAATGAATGTCGGTTATTTGCTATTATTTTCAGTTTTCTTTCTAAAATATATAACCTTTATAGATTCATTTAATGGAGACAGGAATCTTTAAATTCTTTTCAACGTAAGAATATCAGAAATGTTTGCTAAGATTTTCGTTTATTTTCCTGCATTACGAACTGCAACATTCGTGACATAAAATATTGGTTTACACGCTTCCCTCTCTAGAAGGAAGACCATGAAAAATAATAAATATCACCAATGCATCGCACATTTAATGGACAATATATCCAAAGAGACTGCATGGAATTCATTTTAAGGCAGGGCACGTTTTGGCTGTATTTTTTATGTATTTTCCAGCTGAGTGTATAACGTAAGCCTACTGGTTTGAAGACTCTAGATATCACATAAAATATTTCCTGGTAGTAGAGACTATAGTTTGATACTATGTTATAAAATTTTACATCAAGCTTCTGTACATGAAGAATTTTAAATGAAGTCAGTATGTGATTGAAAAATGGCTCTTTGATCTCTCTCTCTCTCTCTCTTTCTATATATATATATATATATATATATATATATATATATATATATATATATATATAGGATGTCCTGAAAAAGACTGACTGTTTTTAAAAATCTATAACAGAAGAATGGTTACTCATAAAAAAATTCAAACATGTTTCAATAGATGGCTCTGCACATAGTAAGCCTGTAAGTCAAGAAAGGAGAAATGAAATTCACCGATTATTCCTCCGATTGCAAAATGTGATCACAGCCGACAATTGTTTGAAAATATTGTTTCGTTCCTATGTTCATTATTTTTGAAAATAAATGATGTATTTTTTTAAATTTACGGGCTTATTATCTGCAGCGCCATCTATTTGAAATGCTTTCAACTAAAATGTGGAACTCAGGTGGGGGGAGGGAAATTTACGGCCCAACACATGAAGTTTCTGCAAGATTTTTTTTTTTTTAATCATTCATCGTTTTCCTTTATACATTTTTGAAAGTAGTCAGTCTTTTTCAGGACTCTCTCTCTCTCTCTCTCTCTCTCTATATATATATATATATATATATATACATATATATATATATATATACATATATATATATATATACATATATATATATATATATACATATATATATATATATATATGTGTGTGTGTGTGTGTGTGTGTGCGCTTATGTGCACATTTGTATATGTTCGAATCATGTGACTTTTTTTCCCTTTGAATCATAGCTTATTGCAAATCTGAACCGCGTCAAGAATATTGGTGTAAGAGGATGCATTGTGGGGTAAAGGTTAAGCTGGTTTTTAGCGTAATTTATAGAAACAACTACACATTCGATTCCATCGAACCTGTCACCAATGCACATAACAAAAAATTACACCATAGAACTTTTTTTTTTCTGTCGTATTTTAAAATTTGTTATTGTATTTTTATATAACTTAGGGGTATGATGTTTACAATGTTTAATATTTACTGCTTTCAACCACCTTTTGTAAAAATCTGAATCCTCTCTCCATTTTCGTCTTCTTCTACAATTTACCTGTAATTTACATTTTAACTCGTTTTTACTTTCATCCGCTAAATGTTTTGAACAAGACATCCTCTTCCCATTGGTTGCAGTCGTCTTGAACATCCTTATAAGATCTTAAATACGTGAAGCTATTTATATATACTTAGCGTTACGTTCATAGACTTTTTTTTTTCGGAGAACATAATGCGTCATTCATGATCAACAAAGCAAGTCAAAAAGTAAATAGTATACTGATATTTTTCTCGAACTCATAGCACAAAATGTAGTCCTGTTTTCTTTTTTACTTCAATTTAAATATTCCTTTCGATAGTTTTATACAAAATACACTAATATATTGTCATGCATTGCTTTGCTAATGCTGCATCCATTTGCATTCCAGTGTGACGTTTTAACGCACATGTATGAACTTTATCCTCGAAGTTGTAAGACTTGGTGGAATTAAAGGAACCAATATGCATCATTAAAACAAAGCATCAACTTTGTAAAAAAAGTGTTTGTACTTGAAAAATAATGATTTGTACGTGTTGCAGGCATGATTCTACAGTCACGCCCGCAACATGTAGAAACCATTAGTTTTTAAATAAAAGAAAACTTCTAAAATTCCGGGAATGCAAATACATATATGCATAATAATTCCTTATTTGTTCCAAATGAAATGAGGACTAAATTTTAAAATAGACGAAAGAAGCATATAAAATATTTCTTAGATCTTATTTAAAGACATTATACATTTATTTGCTATTGATTTTGTCTTACTGAAAAAGATAAATTATTAAGTGTTTCGTCTCTCATTTTAGGTTGTCAGAGGACACGTGATATCACAAAATGTTCTCTTCTTGCGTGCAATGAGCAAGAAAACATATAAATCTGAGACCTGGGGAGCAAATCTTAAAGTTGAGTTAAAAATTGTAAACGAAGGACTAACTGAAGATGACGATAAATGTAAGTACAAAAACATTGTTATTTAATAAGTTGACTATGACTAAAAAGATTGATCGGTTACGACTGAGGTAATTCAGCTAGATTTTAGTTCTTTGTGAAAATATATATATATATATATATATATATATAATTTGTTTTTTTTTTTCACAAAGAAACACGGCTTGGAGGTCACAGATTCCCTGCGGAAAATAATGCCATTATATTTGCAATTGGGTATTTAATTCTCCAGTATTCTGCAGATGCTTTCCAAGTATTTTCCCAATATGCTTTAGTGGCAAGAGATCTTGTAATCTGGCAAGCCATGGAGCGCGTGATATACTTGAATGCATTGTTGAAAGAGTCGCACCGCAACGTGGACAAGCGTTGTCTTGCAAAACATTTGCAGTTAGTGACTTGATAGCATAGGCAGTGAAACTGATTTCGAAATGTCGTCCACCTAATTGTTTGCCGTCGTAATTCCTTAAAGCTTGTAACGCACCTCAAATTCTTGTAATTAATTTTAAACTTATCTTTTAACGAAAGGCTATTTTCGCCTTTGAATAAAAAATTAGTAAAAACACAATTTTTCCATTTTTTTATATTAACTTTTTCCGTCCGTGTTTATGTACCTCTGTCCGATATTTACTAAAGTTAGCACGGCATTAGAAGTTTTTTTTATCACTAACGTTTGAAAATAAGAAAGATCTGGTAAGGATCAACTTTATTCCCATTATTACAATGAGCTTCTAAAACCATAACTAAAGTGTGTATTGTAAGTATTTACTGAACGGTTAGGAGGTTTTTCTAAAATAAATTGTTGTGGGCTTTCAATTTCTTCTCAAAATAGTGAAGAATGATAGTTTTTTCACAGAATGATTAAATTTTTACGTCGTGAAATCTAATATAACTGAGCGTAAGCGAGCTTATGTATCCAGCCTTTTTGGACTCTGTATTTAGTTACGTCATTTTTGTTAATTGAATGCCTTGAATATTATCACCCTGAATGCTAAGAAAATCGTTTCGTCTTTACTAACATTCAAGTTTGGGAGAATAAAAAAGGAATAATACCAGCGAAGTGACAAAATATGATACAAATCTTATATCTTCTCAATCATCCAGCACTGATGCTTTGAAACAATGCGTGAAGCGTGAAAAATAAATTCTAGTTTTATTTATATAGGTCTCAGTCGGGGTAAAAGTAAACAATTTCAATATTTCAACTTTAGATTCTTTCCTTTCTGCTGGATAAATTAAGAAATAAAACTGTGTGCATTGTTTCCAAGACTACTCTTTGAGATTCGGTGTGAATGTTTTGATTTTATGACTCTTTGTTTGCGAATAAAATCATGTTTCTCCTTACCCCAACGTGTTTCATTTAATCCCAGAGACTATGGGGTAAATGTAACAGCCCATTTTTTCGTATTATGTTGATGTAGGGTAAAATCGAACTATACGCAAGCAATGTAGAAGTTTAACCTGAAAGAGATTGCGCGGGCACACAGTGATCCCATTCTTATCCAAACACCTGTCGTAGGGTAAATACACTCAAGTTTGTGAAAATTGCAACACCAAGAAGGAATTATGCAAATGAACTGAAATTCACAGGAAATGTATAGCAGGATAAGATATGCAAATGATTAGAATTACAGGGCCGTCGTGCATGCGTGGACCGAGTTACACCTTCTGAACTACGGCGTAAACACTGTATGTAAAGGGCTGTAAAAGTTTCTGGAATCATTGTATGATTATCTGCCGATGGTAGATGTTTCTCTAATACTCAATATACCTCGTTTAAAACGCAGAGCGTCATTAGAACGAGTAATGGAGCTAGACTGTGGCTGTAGGATCTGCATGCATGAAGGTGAACTTACGTATAGAGAAATCAGGACCCTCACGTGGCCTAAAGCCTCAAGTGTGATGCGTTTTTGCAAAAGATGGCCAGAAGACGATGAAATTAGCCGAAGGAATTGCACCAGGCCACGCAACAGAACGACGCCACGGGATCATCGACACCTCAACCGCTTAGCTGTGATGGATATAGCGTCCTCTAGTACGATAGCACAACGTTGGAGTATGGCTACAGGTGACACATTTGCTGCGTCCACAGTACGTCGACGTCTGCTGCGTTAGGTCCTGCATGCAAGGCTTCCACCTTAGAGGATTCCTTTCACCCTCAACCATCGTTGCTTCCGGCTTCAGTGGGCCCACCAGCAAGCCCAATGGCGTGCGGACTAGCAACAGATCGTCTTCTCGGATGAGTCCATATTTAAACAGCACTATAACGATGGACGTGTACCCGTCAGACGTTACACATGTAAACGTCACATGCCAGAGTGTGTGTAATCCGACGTCATACCATCATAACGCCAGGCGTCATGGTCTGGAGCGCTATTAAATATCAAGGGCAGGACCATCTAGTCCGAATTACGGGTAACCTCAATAGCGAGCGCTACTTCAGGTACGCTGTGACGTCGGAGGTACTACCTTTTCCTCAGAGCTTCCCTGGTGCAGTGTTTCAGCGGGAGAATTCACGTCCACATGTCGCACGTAACGTCCAAGTGATATGTGATGCTATTCCCAATCGTGACATTCAGAACCTCTATGATTCGATACTAAACGTGTACGGGCTCGCATAGCTGCGCGGGGTAGCTACATTCGATATTAATTTACGCCAGTTATAGTCATTTCAGTGATCTGTAATTTTGATCGTTTATTTGTAGCACTATAAGTAATATGTGCAATAAATTTTATCCCTTTCCAATGAGTCTTTCATGTTGTAGCAATTTTCACAAACATGAGTGTATTTATCTGTAGTCCATTACCCTTACAGTATCCTCCTATCTAACTGAACCTAATGGTAGATGAAGTGTTATTTTTTATTTTTATTTTTTTTTTCTACGCGTGAAGTAATCATTGTTTGGAATTCCCGTGTTCATGGGGTAATTCACCCCCGCGACTGTTACTGCTTCGAAATCTCCCCTTCTGAGCAGCGTAGTTTTGCGTTCTCTAGCTCTCTTTTTGCATTTATATTGCTTTGCGCTCTGAATACTGACGTACAAACGTAAACTTGCTGATTATGAAAAGATAGAAAATGATGATTTATCGAAAATTTTATATAAAACTGATTGGGGTAACTCAGTCACCCCGCGCGATCCCTTTTGCCACTGTTAGGTACGCGATTTCTCTCGGGTTAAGAAGCTCTACACTAACAATAACCAAACTGTTGCCTGTCGGTTACTTGGTCTTCACTTACCAACAGTTATTTTAAATTATCACAGTGCCGTAATATCGTTTGTTTTCATTTACCCCATGTTTTCTTTTCCCCGTAATCCAATCAGTTATAAGAAAACCAGCAATTACCTGTTTATTTTCTTCTATCTAGCTTTGAATAGTTTTTTTTATCTTACCAAAAAAAAAAACCTTACACTGATATCAAAAAGAAATTATTATCAGATGATAATAATATATAAAATACATCAGTAGGGACTGTTTGCGTCTATGAATGCTGTAAAAAAGAGCACAATTCTCCAACAATGCAGTGTGTTTTAGAAGTTGCTCTAAGAAGAAAAAAAAGGAAGTCTTACAAACTTACCGAAGACCTGAGGCAGAACGTCTTAAACCACGCATTCGTGTTTTCTTTGCTATTGGTCTTTTTCTCTAGGAAATAGTATGGATAGAAGTTCTCCTAAGAGAGTTGAAAAAGGAGTTCAAGGAAATTAATACTCTAGTTTAAAAGAGCACATTGTAAGTTAAACTGCCTTTGTTTAGGGCTTCCTTTTGTAAAAAAAACGTAGGAAAAATATAGTCGATGATAAAGATTAATATCCAAGATTGTTTCAAAAAAGTTATTTTCTCATACTAGAATTTCCTAATGGAATTGAGATTTATATGAAGATTGTTGATAATGATTCATTTTTATTAATTAATTTTCCGAAAGCGACAGATGGGAATATTGTTCATATGTTTGGGAAAGTGAAATAGTTAAAATGGCTGAGCTTTTTTAAAATGAACAAGTTACAAATTTCTTTTGAAAATTACAAAGAACGTTGTATTTTATAACAAAACTTGCATTGAAACATTATTTTTTTATTTTTGGCAGTAAAATTGTGCTTTCAAAAAAAGTGGATATTTTCCCCTTTTTCCCATGGGACAAAATTAAAAATGAAATATTTTTCGAATGAAGTATTTTCTGTTTGATTGCGAAAAATATTTTTTAACAATATAATGAGCAAAAAAAAAAAAGTTAATTTAATAAATGAAAGATAATGAAACAATAAATAAATAAATAAATTTATTTATTTATTTATTAATACATGATGAAAAATAAATGAATAATAAGAAATGAATAATAATAAAATGAATAATAATAAGAAAATAAGTGAAATAATGAATTACTAAGTGAATTATTAAATAAAAGCGTGTAAAAAATTATTTGATATGAGAATACGCAAGCCATTTAATAAATAATTAAACAACTAAACAAAATGAACAATTTCACTTTGTCCTGCATGCACTCGCCTAATTGTGAAAAATATTAAAAATACAAATAAGCTTCATTAACGTTATAAATAGTGCACCAAAGAGTAGAAGGTTCCAATTACTCTTTAAAATGTTAATAACAAGAACTTCATCTTTTGATAATATTAAAATAATTTTTGACTTACAACAAAATATTCCAATTTGAGTACCAATTTTTGAAAATAGCTTGTATTATCATATGCTTTGATTTTCAGAGGTAACTTTTTCTTGACTGGAATAGACGATGTATGTTACTACATAGTTAAATTATTACCAGTGGCACTAAAAGCGGAGTAAATATTTCACCACTTCACTTCGTCCCAATTTCCCCTTTTCAATTTGTAATTAAAAAAATAAGTGTGAACATTTTCGAATCGTTTTCATTTCGAATTGTTTTTTTTTTTTTTTTAAATTTTATTTACGATTCAAAATTGGTACCGATAAAAAAAATGCATGAAGAAGGAATTGTAGTTGGAGGGACGAAAAAGTGGGAAATGTTTCTGTTTTAGCTTTCTTTCCCCAACTTAGACTTAAAAAGAGTGCAGCACATAAAAATCGTTCAGAATTTTCCTTAAGCTATAGGAAAACATACTAACACCGCAAAATATTTTTAAAAAAAATCGTATTTGCATATTTTAAAGATTGTAACCCTGTTATCCTAGCCCTCTCTCACGTAAGGAAAACATGGAACATACGTAGTGACGTAAAATACCCATGTAACTATTTTTAAGTACCCAGGGTATTTATTATCCAGTAAGCTTTATTCAAGCAAAATAACCATATCTGTGTGTGCTATTATAGTTAAATATACAGGGTGATTTTAAATTGTTTTCACAAATTAAGAATGGTTTTATATATATATATATATATATATATATATATATATATATATATATATATATATATATATATATATATATATATATATATATATATATATATATATTCCCAACTAATTTTTTTTTATCATCACAGGCGATCTTTTCCTTCCTCTAGGGATAGATTTTACAATTTTCTGACTTTTTTTTCGGTGTAAAAACAGGAGTGTCGAACGTACTATTATGAGCCTTATCTCAGGAAAGGTGGTTAAAAGGAAGTGTTTTTTGTTTCTTTAATGGTTGTTCCATACGACTCACGCAGCAGATCTTCAGTAAAGAAATTTCAAGCATTACTTAAAGTTTTTAAAGTTACATTCACAGAAAAAATTAAGGTTAAAAATCAAATGAAATTGGCCTATAATATAGAATTAATGTATATTTATATTTTTGGGGATGATCTATTTCCACTGTTCGTTCTTTACTAAAGCAAGAAGTGATACATACATATATTCTTGCCCCGTTTTTGAAATTTGAAGAACTTAAATTCCCAACGATTCAATGGTTACCCCAATTTAGTGGTTTTTATACTTGACACTTAAGTGCAGAAACTGTTTGAAAGAGTTTTCTTAAACATGACGAGATCTCCCTAGTGACGAGATGTCCCTAAATTGCAATAAATTATCGTTGTTTGTGTGTGTGCAAACCGTCATTAAATTAGGGTGGTTTACCAGTAGTTGACTACCAGCCAATATATTCAGTAAATTACCGCCCATTAGCCAGGGCTCAAGCAAAAATGCGTAAAATACACCGCCAGGTCAGTCATTTCCAGCCGAGGACTGCAGTTTCGTGCTTATTAGCACTCATCAGCCCGGCATAGGAAAGTGACGAGCTGGAGATGGAAAACCTCTTAAGGAAGCCAAGAGTGCGAAACAAACTGGTAGCTAATATAGAATTAGCAGACCCACTTTCCTATGCCGGGCTGATAATGGCTAATAAGCATGAAACTGCAGTCCTCGGCTGGAAATGACTGAGCTAGCGGTGTATTTCACGCACCAGCCAATAATTGACCACACAAGCATTACAATGTACGAAAACAGAAAAGTAAATAGATATTTTTAATGTGATTGTTTGAACTAATTTCTAGCATCCCATGAAATACTCGTTTATTTACAATAATTGTAACTCACAAGTTTTGATTGGAGTTTAGGATGATACTCTTACAAAGACATCTAGAAAACTTCTAGAAAGTCACTTTTTTACTAGTGAAGATTCTCATGCGATGTAATGTTTATTTGCATTTCTCGAGGTCAAATTTATTTACTCAGATATGCTGATCATTCATGCGGATACTTGGTAAATAAAAAAGGAAAATTGATTCAGGAGAAAACTTTTAAAATACAGCGTGAAAAGAGTTTCTTCAGTTGGTGCTCGAACGCTCATCAGATTGCGAAAGTCAAAAGTGGGCTTTAGTTTTTTAAAATTTTGAAATTCGTTCACTGCAACCTTAACTTCGATCACTGTTGTGTTTAAAATCATCATAAACTTAAGCGCAAACGTTCAAATAACCATATCTAAAATTTTAGCTGAAAGGTCGCTATGTACATAGGAAAAATTACTTATGGACAACCTTGTATATATTGTTAAAGATGATATTTATATTTGGTATTTAATAGCAACGTTTCAATATTAGGCATTATTTTAGCACCTATGGTGACAAGATTTGGGTCCTGCGGCGGCTCACATAGTGGTAACGTCATCTCTGTTTGAAGTCTATGGACTTGACGAGAAATTAAAGAGATATCGATAAGCTGGCTCCAAATTTCGCGACATTTGGCATCTTTTTGAACTTTATATGCCATCACTGTCTTGCAACCATAAGCAAGGTCACGTGACACATGTGATGACGTCATACACTCAACAGACAATCAGATGCAACCTTTAGGCGAACATAACATGCAGACATACATAAGATCGGAAATTAATAGTATACATTTTAGTTTTTACTGTGCTTAAAAAGTGGTCAATTACTGGAGGTAAGTAGTCAATTTCCGGTCAAAACCTCCTTTTTTAACTACTATTGAAAAAAACGTGAAAAATTGTAACTAAATCAGAAAAAATGATTAGTAATCCTAAATCCCAATAGTTTTATGGACACGAAAAAAAAATCAATATTTTTCCTCTGAAATTAAATAGATATTGTAGAAACTTGAAACTAAATGTTCAATTGTTTTCGTCAATGGTCAATTGCTGGACCCTACTTTGATTTAAATATAAGGATATTTCTATTTGAATTATGTACTATTGTCTATAAAATAATTTCTTGACTACAAAATAATATAAACTTTACCCTCTTACAACTTGATGACATTTATAACGAAATTCCGTTGGAAACTGAAGGAGAACATTTTTAATTATCCTTAAAAATATTCATTTAATAAACCTTTCAAATTTTAGCGAACATTTAAACAGTTTTAAAAATTGTTTTGATCTTTTTCTCGGTTTAAATATTCTTAAACTTATGCTTGAGGTTTTATATTTTAAAAAAGCGTTTTTAATTATTTAAAAACACTTTTTTTTTCTTGTTTCTCTTTGAAAAATCCTTAGTGGAAAAGTCTTTCAAAATAGATAACTGAACTTGTTAATACACAAAATTTTTCTCAACACGTTGGTCATGCAATTCATTAATTTATGTCTAGTTCTTTAACTACGGCTTTTACAAAACTTACTAATGATATCCAAGTTATAAGTTTTGAACCCCACTTTCGAACTCTCTATATAGTTACGCATACCTGTAATCAATGCCTTTTAACGTTGAATAAATTATAAAAGAGCTAAATTCAAAACCGTTTTTAAAAGTATATTTTAAAAAATTTCTTTTGACGCTCATCATATTTATTTAAACTAGAATTTAGTTTAGAAATTAAGTTGTTGGAGTCATATGCGTATTGGAGTTAAAAAGATTTTGTTTACTAATTTTCTGTTTGACATCACACAATGAAGCATTTTAAAATTTACAAAACATTCGTATAGAAACCGCCAGTTAATTATCATATGTGCGCTTTTTATTTTTACATTTTAAGTTATCAATAATCATGTTTCGCAACGCAGCCCTCGTTCCAACTGTAAGACATTAAATTGGAGCTTTAGCAATAAAGGCGAAATGTCATTTAAACTGTATGTATTTTTAAGCAGTAGCAGTAACGTTATTAAAGTAGAAGCAGAATCAATTCGAGGAATTCTTTGAAGTCACATTTTTTAATTTATCTCATGAAAAAAAGTACTAATTACACAAAGGAAATATTTTGTTGGTTCAAATTGATGTTTTATAGCAATTAAACATTTTTCTGATTCTTAAATTACTGCAACAATAAATTACGTGGAGGAAAAAAGACTCCAGCACGTGCAAAAGTTCTCACTGTTGCCATTAAACTATCTATCATTTGTAGGAGTTGAGTAATGTCTGCCTGATACATTCGAATTTTCTTCCAACAACCCAAAAATTTATTCTCTTTGTTGTCAAGCTTAAAGTAAATGATTCTCGATTTTGAAATTTTGCTTATTTTGTAAGCAGTTTCCATAGAAGTTTTTTCTGAAAAAACAAACGAATATATTGAAGATAGAAAAATATTTCAGATTTGAAACATATGCTGGAATATTTTTATATCGTACTTTGATAAGAATCATCTGCATCTGCTCTTTCAAAATACAACTGATATATAAACAAGTATTTCTTCTCACGTATCCAATAACTATAAAATGTAAGCTTCAGCTTAGCTTAGAGCTCTTGTTCAAAAAAAAATGGGAATACAAATGATTAAATGTTCAGAAAATATATGAAATTTTATAATAATTTTCTCAGTTCCAGTTTAATTACATTTTGTGCAATGTAAAATACTTTACAATTATTAAACCAGTAAATATATATATAACATATTTTATTAAAGAATCCTGGTTTTGTTTTAGGTACTTCTTAAAAGTTGTTTTTAACCAAAATTTCCATTACATATATTTTTTTTCATTTCTATATGCATGTTTTAAAAACGGTTTTGCCAGAAATGCTAAATTGTTCCTATTCACTACAAGAAAAAAACAAAGTGAGAACAGTAAGAAATGTTGAGCACAAAAGCCTTCATGTTGTAAATTTAGACATAATTTAAGTATTAGGCTTGGGTTGAGGAAAGGTAAAATTTGATCGGAGTTGAAAAAAAAAGTGAATGATATTTTATGCTTGTCTTTCCTTGACTATTTTCAACACATTATAACTATAGTTTTAAATTTTAACAGTTGTAATTGTCTGAAATAGCATAAGTGGTTTGATTAAACTCCTTCTAGGCGTCTAAAAGTGGGAAATGTAATTGCTTGTACTTACAGTCATAAGACCCCCAGCAACAACAGGCAATTATCAATTCCTGTAGTTGACGGGGAAAAACTAGTGATAAGATAGTATTCAATGTTGTTTTTTTCACATTTAAAATATCTTGTTTATTGGCCAAAAGTATGTAACAGATATTTCACTGCTAACACATTGACAAGAGCTATTTATTTTTACTGCCGTGAGCTGGTAAAGGGCAGAAACTGCGAATTTTTCATTTTTGTTTGCCTTTTTTCATCAACTTTACTTTAGCTTTATTGCTAAAAACGTCAAATTCTAACATTTCCCTACTGTTAGTATTGAATCCAAAACGCATTTTTTTTTAAAAATAAGTCGAAAACTTTTTTCCATAGATACTGCCCTCTATCTTCCCACGGCAGTATAATGTAATAACGTTTCAGTCTTGAAATCGTTTAAATTAAATTAAACTGTAATATAAAATCGTTTGCAGTTTAACTCCATGTAAAAGACTGGTTTTTTCCTGGTAATATAGGGTCGACCGACCCGTGGATAAACACTATCTAGTAAATGAACAAACTCGTAATATATTTTTAAAAGTAAGCTTTCAAATTTTTTTTCTAAATAAATTCACTACAAAAGCTTTATATATTCATATTATAAACTATCTGATACCTGATCGGTTACTTTGGTCACGCATTTTTCTCCTGGAAAAAATACAGAATTTTTACTGCTATGAATCAATCTTTTCTCTTCCAAAATTATGAATTTTATATATATATATGTATAAAAACATTATGGTTTCGTGCATACAACTATTTTGATAAATATTAATTATGTTTATAAATTTTATTTTTTAATTCTACGAAAGATAAATTAAGTATACATATTTAGGCTATGGATTTAAAATGTTTCAGTCAATGCAGAACGCGTAGATTATAAGATGGAGGGGTGAACATTGGCGAAATTTCTCTTGATTTAAAAAGAAATTTGAATTTTTTTAAGATATTTTTTTCTATTTTCGTACCTTTTCGTAATGCAGATAGCTTTATGTGTTCATTTATTTATATATTTCATTTTATATTCATTTTTTTTATTTGCAAACACTACCTTTTTTAGCATATAACTGATCTATATCTCTATCGCTCTATCTATATATCTTAATGCTTCTATCTATCTCCATCTATCTATCTATATTTTTATATATATAGAGTGGTAGATATACAGATTAGGTTGATAGATTGGTACATAGATAGATAAATAAGTAGATAGACAGTTTGACAGATAGATATAGATGGGTAGATAGACAGGTAGATAGAGAGGTATAGATGGGTAGATAGATAAATAGATAGATAGACAGGTACATAGATGGATATAGAGGTGCAGGTCGGTAGGTAGGTAAATAGAAATATAGAGATAAATAGACAGATAAATAGATGGATAGACAGGTGGATAAATATAGAAAGATAGATAGATATATAAATAGATTTCGATAGGTAGATAGATAGATTGACATATCTACAAGAAACTTCGTTTTTTTAAGCAAAATTTATCGTGTTTATTTACGGGATCAATTTGTGTTCATATACGGGTTGGAAATATTCATTCACTGAGTCATTATGCCACATTTCTTTTTTTAACACCTAACGAAGTTAGAAGCGGTACAATTTAAATTCCCGCTGTTTTTTTTAAAGGTATTTACATAAATCAATAAAAAGGTTTAAACTATCACTATCTGAATAGTATAGTATTCAATATTACTTGGAGTTTTTAAAAATTAAATTGTGCTTAAGTGTTCATTCACTGGTCGGTCTACCCTACCTGCGAAAAAAATTGTAAGCAGTTTTATTTCAAAATTCTCTCGTATGTTTTGTTTCTTTCCTCAAGCTTAAAAGTTCTTTCATTGATATTATTAATTTTCTATCATGTTTATGAAACTAATTGCTTAGTCAATCATAGATAATATTTCTACTTATTATTACTTTTACTACCAGCATTAAATTACTAATGTTAAAATATGAAAGTTAGCTTCAATCCTTTCTCAAAATTCACTTTAAAACCTTTTACCTCATTCCAAACATTTTCAAAGTTTCATTCTTGCATAATACATACCGAAGTTTATCGCGCACGGTCAATTTCCTGGGCTCCAGTTTATCGTTGATGTAAACATCAGGAAAACGTGTTTAAAATTTATTTTTAAAATGTTTTTTCTACATATTCAAAAATATTTATGACCAAAAGCCTCCAGCTCTCTTATGGTGATGAGAATGCATAAAATAACAGCTCGCTCGTTATATTACCGCTCAAAACAATTGCTCAGTTTATTCAAAAGACCCAAAACTTACCCATCCTTGCGAAATTCGGGAACAGTGCAGCAAGTTTATTACTTATCCTCGTATAAGTCGTTTAATCCCCAGCGACGGACGACATAACCATTTATTTTCAGCGTCGCGTCGTGACTATTTTGGCACGTTGCCAAAAGACGTAAGAACAACTTCTTAGAAGAATCTCATCTGCTCGCTTTGCATGCGAAATTACTCACACTTTACCCGCGAAAACTGAAACTCCCATATGACATTACGCCAAATCGAGATTTTTGTAATATTTCATGCTATCCAGAGCAAAGTTGGCAAAAGATTTCCCCCTTCCTCCCATAAAATACATTTGCTGAAATAGAAGGACTGACATGTTTCTTCGACACGTGAAATGCGGTGCAACGACGTGTATCAAGCTGAAAGAGGCAAACATAAGTATCCGATTTGAGATTGAAATCTTGGTATTTTATGGACCAACAGCACTTAAGCATTAAACATTTAACTTTGCTTCATAGTAAAAAAATACAAATAAATTATTTTCCGCTTTTCTGGATCTATACTATTTATCATTTCATGATGGGAGAAATATGCCAACTTTTCACTGAAGAAAGAATGATCAAAATGTATTTATCTTTGTTTTTTGATTCTTGATGAGCATTTATAGAACATCTATGTTTGACTTCACTTGCATCTGAAACCAAAACAAAAATCGTTTCAAATTCATTTGAAAAGCCACACTTGATGCAAACAATCGTGGAGAACTGAATTCAGTATGACGTAATGCAGATGACCGTTTGGAATTAAGGAGTTGATTATTACTTAATGCTGCACTTAAGAAAAGTGAGGCCTAATGTATGTTGGGCACCGTAACGTTAACGTTCATATGGCACTGAAAAAAGAAATACCACCATTACTTGCAATGCTGCACTTCAAATGGAAAAAAGACGGAAAGTTATTTTAAATGCCGAATGGGAACATAATTATTGTCCCCAACTTGACCGTGCCAAAATTAACTTTACCTATTAGATTTATTTTACATGTACTTTGAAGCGTAATTTACACGAATATATGGGCCTCTGAGGCTAGGAAAGTAGTCTAAAAAAAAAACAATATTTAATGCGTAAAGTCAATTAAGAGCAAACACAATGCTTCACGCTGAGAAAAGTAGTTACACAGTTAGCTGTGTACTGTCACCTGCTATTTGCAAGAGTGTTCACATGATATCTTGCTTTGGAATGTTCATGATGTTCTTGTTCCTGAAGCTTTAAAAATCTATGACTCCGACTCCTGCTCCGCAGTCATGTCAGAGACTCCGAGAGAAAACGACCAACTCCGTCTCCGCAGCCCTGGCTGAAATCCTTTACAAAAACTTTGATGATTCTCCAGTACTGAATCTAGACACAGGCTGACCGCAAATGATGAACTCGATTTCAAAAATTCATATTGTCGAAACTACTTCACATATTACAATAAGTGAAACATAAATTAAAAGACAAACATACCAATTTTTCAGACAGAAATGTTCAATGCTTGAGTTTTTTGTTGTGTGACAAACGGTGCGATCTGTAATCCAGTTCGTTCCACACGACATGTGATTCCCTTTTTGGGGTTACGTCAGTGACGCTTTTTACCAATTTTTGAAGCCAAAAACACTACAGCAACTTCAAGGATGCATTTCTACATTACGACGAACCACTGAAGGTGTGGCACGCTAAAATGTGCGGAACGAATTGGATTATGGATTAAATGTGAAATCGTGTAACAAAGGGCTCCAATATTAAGCACTTGAAACCGAACATGTTTCAAAATATACTCACACATCGCATTTTTGTGTAATTGATCTTTTTTGGGAAAAAACTTGGTTCTTGCTATCGAAATAAATGTATCACTTATTGAAATATGTGCATAGGTTCAAATATATGAGTTGAACGCAGTTTATCAATTTCCGATCTTGAAAACGCTACTAGAGCCTCATGAAATCTTGTGCAGCATTGCAAACCATTAATAGAATAATGCTACAAAATGTTGGAACGAACAGCATTGCAGATTGAGAGTTTCGATTGGGGCTAACAAGAGGGTTACGCATCTAACTTTAATTAACCTTAAATTTATCACTTATAATAATATGTACAGTATTTTAGATTGCTTGAAAATAGCACAGAACCTACATTAGAACTTTGATGATTCCCTAGTACTAAAACCGTATAATCTGCTAAACGTAATGTCCCTTAAATAGTTAGGAATGCTTGAAAATTCCAGCGAATAGTAAACGTCACTTTTCTAAAACACTTAAAATTTTTAAATTCTAATCGCACGAGACTATTAGCTGTGAAAACAACAGAAAAAAGCTGGTAAAGTTTTGATTTGTGTAATAAAAGAATAATAATGCATAGTATAATCAGTAGATTTCCGTTATACCACGGAATTAGGGGACACTACTTTGTACCCGTGTTATAACGGACAATTTAATTATGTTTCTGGAACATAAAGACTTTGGAGCATTCCATTAGAAATTGCTCATAAAAAAATGGTCAGTCGAACCTAGTTTAAGTTAAATCAAAAAATGATATTTGAATATCTATCTTTTAAAATATCGGGGCTACAAGATAAATATCCACGGTCTAACCGATTCCACGTTTTAATAAAGCAACATATAACGGGATTCCAATGTATATTACAATATTTCATTTCATAGTCATGATACCCCATTTCGCAGTAATATGTCAGAAGCGCTGATTTATATTGCATAGCGTACAATGCAGTATAACATGTCCATTTAGCTGATCTGTCTAAATTCATTTAAAATTCTATAAGGAATTGCTGCAATTTCAGCTACGGCATTAGTATAATGCTCACTTACGCAATCCGTATTACTGCGCACAGCTGCAAGCAAATGCTATATTGTGTCCTATATTAGACTAAGAACTTCTCGTGCATTTACAGACATAATGAGCTTAAATAATAGCATCATAAGCATTCCTAGTGCTTAAATTTTTGTTTAGTTCTGTTATATCTTAATAACCTGAATTGTAGCAATATATTTTGCGCTCTAACATACATATATTGCATGATGCGAGTCTATTTCATGCAAGTTCAATTAAATAATATTAGTGCAGTATTTTAGGCAAATATTTAAGAAATTGTTCCACACAACTGTAGTTGCAAATTCTGTTACATCTAAGGTAAGAAATAAGCAAGTCTACTCCTTTAGTAGTCTTAACTAAAAGCAAATATTAACAAAGACTGCTTCATGCAATTTTTAACACTACATTCAATTTAAAAGTAAATATTTAAGAATATCTGCGTAGTACTGTTTCGAACTTAAAATTTTAAAAACTTCATAATATTGTTGATCTCTATAAGCATTTTTATTTCAAGTCCGTACTTAATTATTAAAGTTCTATAAAATATTTCAATATTTTATATAATCAAGGACGATCCGCTCATACTTCAGCTACTAAGCTAGTTATTGTTATTATGTGTGTACAAGTACATTAGAGTTGCCCTTAACTATAGGGTATTTTCAGAAAAATAGAGTCTCTTGCTCTCACGCCCTAATCTTGTTTCGAAGAACAATAAAACAAGCTGTGCAACATTTAACTTTATTTAAACGATTTCTAGAGGTGCCTAAACACCCTGAATTTAGAAAAATCCTTAAAATAGCATGAGCTATTAAGGTTTTTTTTAATACTATTTTCTCTTTTTTCAATAACGGAACAATTTTTATAAGATAAATACATTCTTACTGTAAGAAATAGTTTCTACAGACTCAAAACATAGTTCAAACCAACGCATACTGAGCTATTTTTTTTCGTAAAAAGGTATTTAGTTGTAACAGGGTACTTTTTTCTTCTTCAGATACAATGAGTAAGAACATATTTTTTGTCAGCACTTTGTTGTATTGTTAAACTCACTTACTTGTTTCTACGGTATCATTTCATTCGCAAGAACTATTTTATCAAGCTTTTAACTGCCCCTTTGTAACCAGAGTCTTTTTTCATGTTTAAGAGATCTTGTCTAGAAAATCGGTAGTAGATAGAAAATCTCGGTAATTTTGAAAAGGAGAATTCTGCGTTTATAATGGTTTCTGGACTTGGTTTCTGTGAGAAAAATCTTTTTGGTGCAGAATGTACCTTTTTTGCAGATTTTTTTTATTTCTGTTGTTTACATATGAATGCTTCCAGTCTAACTTCATCCATAATTGTCTTTTCCAGGGTTGAAACATTACCATGAAATAAGAATAGAGCCGTAGTTTCGCGATCCAAAAACCTAACATGGTTTGACAATGTTTTAGAAAAACCACATGGATCTCTGATACTATGTCACAAAGTTGTTAATTACTAAGTTTATGTACGAACAAATATAACATGTGGTGTTTCAGTAACTGAATGTGACAGAAACCAATCTAAACTAAATATAGTGAATCTACTAGAAGTAAACATAAACATAGCAAAGCGCTCGGATCATTCAGTTTGCAGCTTTTCTTAAACATATATGTCAAAGACAACTAAAAAAAAATACATTTTCATAAACCCAGATTGCATTTATAAATAGTATTACGTTAAATCATTCAAAAACCAGAAAAAGTACTCCCAAACTGCAGCGCAGATGAAGAGACTCATAAAAATTTCTCAATTTAATTGTGTTTTTGACTGCAACTAGAAAAAATATCGTACATGGCGACGCATAGTGTTAAACCAAAGAAACTTAGAGGGACTGTAATATATATATATATATATATATATATATATATATATATAGAGAGAGAGAGAGAGAGAGAGAGAGATTTATTAAAAAATGGTTGCTATAGCATGTACTAGGCAATTTTACTTATGAGCATCCAAAATGAGCTTCAGAAAAATATTGTGTAACAAAAAAAGTGTATCCTCACATTGATCAAACATCTGTAAATGTTGGTAACTTTTCTAAAACTGTTTAAATTTTGAAAATGAAATCAAAATTTTCATTCATAATTCTCATTAAAGTTACGCATAAAGAAGTTCTCATCTCCCCAAATTTTGTTCTCCCATTTCTCAAAATAGAATGAATGCCCATGGTGCTTACTAAGCAGCTGTATAACGCAAACCAAAAAAAAAAGCAAAAAAAAAAAAAAAAAACGACACATAATGCTTGTTTATGAGTCACTGAATCAGAATGTCGCAGAAATTTACCACTCATCCTCAAAATCCTACTAATGCATGTTGTCTTCTACGCATCGAAAAGGAAAATAAAAAATCGATGCATAACCTTACTCAATTTATGCAGCATAAAATTAGCATGTCACAAACTTTGTTCTCCCACTTCTCAAACTCCTGTAACTGCCTATCATGCTTACTAAGCAATTCCGCTCTGAGATTAATGAGAGTTTAATTATTCGTTTGTTTCAGGGTACATTCAGAGCAACACGATTCAAAGTGACGCCAGACACCGAAAAGGCGTAGTTCGAGCTAAGATCGTGCGGCCTAACATTCCAGTCAGCAATGGAGTTGTGCATCTGATTAGCAAACCTCTGATGGTCATTGACAAGACAATTTGGGATTTTATAGAAGAGGAGAGACCAGAAAGATTAGGGTAAGTAATAAAAGGAAAAATATTTCCAAAGCTAAGCAAATTTGAGGAAATGCTGTTATACTCAAATCTTTATACACACAGACGCACAATATATATATATATAGAGAGAGAGAGATAGATAGATAGATAGATAGATAGATAAATAGATAGATAGATAGATATAGATATATCAGTAATGTCTCTAGAAGGGGACGGTTTCCCTTGGGTGATCTCTTCTGGGGTAGAGGGGGTAGCACCTGAAATAGATTTAAGAGTTTAAGGGAAATATAACTTTCCTTATTCTAAAATTTTCCCTTAAATATATTTTAAATAATATTTTAATTTAATATATCTTAAATTGTAATTACCTTTAATGAAAATGAAGCAAAAGATTGTGAAGGGGAGATGATGCGATATGCCACATAAATGTAATTTTAAATCTGAGCATTGCCTGAAGCTTATGTTTACATAAAAAAATTTTTGGTGGGATCAGGAGGGATGCAACCAAAATTACCACCTCCGTATGAACCACCGCAAGAAACGCCTGTGATATATATGAGCTAAAACTAAGAGTAGTTGACATACGCACTGGTAGTTCAAACTTATAAAGAAATGATAAATCAACAAGAGAATATAAAAAAATTGTATACTAATTACAAAATTATATAATTTTGTTTAAATTCGCAGTGTTTTAATCTTCAGCTTAATCGTAGTTTACTCATTTGGCTCCTGTGCTTCTCATATTTGTTTTTTCTCTTTAAAAGTATTAACTACTAGTGCAAAAATTAGTCAAGTACTGGTGGTGATACTTTAGATTTAATTTTATGAAGCTAAAATGCAAATGTCTTTTACTAAGAAATTTTTGAATCGTTGCAACATACTGGGTTAGAGGACAAAGGCAAACATCACACAGTATCTGTATTTTTTCTTAACTGTCAAGTGTTCTACAGAAATATTGACAGTTGAGTAGAAAATTAAACGTTCCAAGTAGTTATTGTCAGAAAGAGCATATCTTTGAGTACCTTTTACAGTCCTAAACCTAATAACTGAAACTCATCTAGACTAGATGAGTTTCATTTTTTTTTTTTTTTTTTTGTCAATTTACGAATATACCTTAAAATACAGCGAAAATCCTAAAATCAGGCGGAAAAGTGTCGTATCTTTAGCAGAAATGACGCGTAAAATCGGAAAGAAATTTGAGATTCGCTGAATTGCTCAATTAGCGCATACGGGCTATGAAAGTGCACGAAATCATAACTAAATAGAAGTGCTTATTTTAACGTTTCTTATGGTAAAATGATTTTAGTTAAAAATGTCTTGTTTTAAAATAAAATGTGTACATAGTTATACTTAAATTTTTATTTTACAAAAAAATAACATGATTTATAATGATTTTATTATGAACAAAATTAAACAAAGAAAAAAGTAGTACCCTCCAAGCTATTTCCTAAAAAGAATATATATATATATATATACGGGCAATTAAGCGGTTATTTTCGAATCAAAACAATATGTATTTTGTTATATTCAACGTAAAATACACATTGTAGAAACAATCTTTACCTGTGGAACATTCTAATTATTCTATTTATGATATAATTAAATTTTTAAACTACATTTTGGACGATTTGAAAAAGCATGGTAACTGACCGACATGCTTGTTTTGAAAATGTCAGTCAGTTATCATGTTTTTAATGAATATTTAAAAATCATCGAAAATACCTTTCAGTAATTCACTGATATCATTCAATTCATCTTACAAAATACAAAATTCCACGGCAAAAGATCGTTTCCTAATATATATTGTGCATTGAATGTTACTAAATACGTAATGTTTTGCTTCAAAAATGTGACTCAGTTACCCGTGGAATTGCTTATACACTAAAATCTATTAAATGTAACATCTATTTTAGATAAAAACCCGATTTACAACTTTAAAAATAACTATGAATGTAAAATGACTTTGTAAGACTTTAGGGTTTTTTTTTTTCTCTCTCTTTTTACAAATTCTTACTGACGGAACAATACAAAGTTCAAATGTTTGAAAAAATGTGCAAAAGGTTTTAAACTATTCCGTTTAATTGTCTGGAATACAGGGAAAGTATAATGAAATCAGGCTGTCTCTCTGAGTATACCCATACCAAAATCTAATAACAATGGCTCTTCTTTCTGAGTTGAGTTTGTACATTAGTGGATTTAGAAAATTTCTACTGGTTTTGTGGGGTTTTTTCTTATTTATTTTATTTCTTCTTATGTTCGTTGATTAGAAATATTTCTGCATGAAGCAACGAAAACACTTTCTATTAACAACGTCAAACACTTTCTTAAAACAAATATGTGATGACTAGATGTCCTACAGTTGTTTCAATTATTCAATACCAATGAATTAATTGTACTAAACAAATGAGCATTTTTTGTGATCATTATTATATATTACATGTATTAAAAGTAATCGGTATCGTCTTCCATAAAAGTATAAAAGTGATCTTTAAGATAGCACCCGAAACAATTTGTTAAAAACAACAGAGATAAAATTGCTACCACCAAAATATAGCTGAAAAATTCTCTCTGCTATCATATAAATTGCTGTAGCTTAATTCCCCTAAAATACCTTTTAAAATATATGTTTTCTTCTTTAAATATTTACTCTTCTAAAAGTCATTTCCTAAAGCGAACTGTAGACATTTTATCAAAATTACTCAACGAAAGTTGACCGTTTAATAATATATTACTTCAGACAGAGATAATTTATTATTTACTTTGAAAAATTCTATGGGAAAAAATACTCTTAAAAGCATATTTTCTTTTTGTCCTTTGCTTGAAAGTTATGATTTTAAGCTCTCTGCCAGAAATGCAATGTATCTTAAATCCGGAAAATATACCAGCATTTTACATCTAAATCCTTTAAAATATCTATTTTACACACAGATAAATCTTTTAGTTTTTTCATTCCTAAATAGGAGTTTTTCGTTAGATATCAAGTTTTCAATTTTGGAAAAAAAAAATTCGTAAAAGATAAGTTATTATTTTTCCTGCTTATGCAAAACACGATTCAAATATGTAATTTCAGATTTTGAAGGTTCGCTTTTTCCTTGCATTGCTAAAAAAGAAAAAAAAGAAAAACAAAAAAGAACAAAGAACAAAACAAAACGAAAAAAAAAATCCACTGTCTTCAGTAAAATTCCTTTGGAAACTTTTTTCCTCTTCTAACTGCGACATTTTTTTTCTTTTGTATAAGAAAATAATAGCATCTTGGGGGCAACTCTTTTCACTTGCAGTGGTTATTCTTTGTATCTTCTTTTGCCTCCCTAGAGTGCAGTTTGTCACAAAATGAAGAGGGACAAGACACTCTTAGTCAGAGGAATTGTCACATTTAGAAATTATTGAAGCAGAAAGAAATTGCGTTGAAAATAAGGTGAAAAAAAGGAGACATGGATGTGATAGCTGTGTCGTACCAAATATTGTGATTGATTTGAAAACAATAAGAAGATAACTAAGTTTCCTCCGTAGTTTCTAAAAGAAAAATGGCTGCTTGAAAGCACTGCCGCAGCTATGCGTTGCATTATTTTAAGCTCAGGTTTTATCTTAACTTAGTTTTGTGCACAGAAGCAAATCTTGGCGTATTTAAAATTTTTACTTTGAAGGGTTGTATGGAAAGTAAGTTAAAAAATGATAATATTGAATTTTAATTACAAAGTTTGTTTTTCTGCAGCTGTGTTAGTATATTTGCTTCGATTTACGAAAGTTTTTTTTTCCGTAAAGGTTTTTAATTTAATTTCCTGTATGGGCACGAGAAAAATATGGATTGCAGGATTTGAAGGAAAAAAAGGAATCGAAGTTAATAACAAATTAAAATTGGTGAATATAGATTGCCAAAAGTAACTTGTAAATTTACATTCTTCACGTTTAATTGCTCGTTATATGGATCTTAATTTACATTTTCTCAAAGAAATATGTACTTCCCAACGTACCTTAATGTTCATAATTCGTGAACAGTACATGCAGTTTAAATTTAAAGACCTTATTATTAACCTTTTCCGTCAAAAAAAAAAAAAAAAATATATCAATTTTACGTGATCAAATGTAGAAAGAGTTTTGTGAAACATTTCTTAAGACGCATTTGAATAATTATAATATTTAATGTCCGAGTAAGTGTTTTGAAAAGGATCATACATAAATATAAATTCCAAATGCAAACAACAGGGATAATTATGTGTTACTTTTCTTATGACAAACCATTTAAGAAATAAGATTCAAGTAGCTATGCAAAGTATATTTTCTTTTGTAATGAGTAGTAATGCAAAGTTTTATTTTCTTTGTTCGCAAAGTTTAACGTTGATATCTTAGGATTGATACATCTGTGAAAAAATCTAATCACTTAACGTTCAGGTGATTATTTTTTATTTCTTAACCTAAAACAAAAGCATCTAGATTACAGCAATCTCACCAAATGTATACGTAAATGTGGACAATATTAGTTAGCCAATCTATTCTTTTCCGAATTGGAAACATTGGTTTTCAAGCATTATTTAAATGAAATCGTCTTTAAATTTAGTTTACTTTAGTAATAAATCAGTCATTTACTAGAGCATATCTACATTTATTATTTTAAAACAACCAGACTACTTATACGATAACCCCTTTTACATTCTTTAACTTTCATATGCATTGGATATCAGCAGTAAATTCTTGTTTCACAGAAAAGAAATGGGTATTAACTTACATCATACATATTCTTGTCTTCTAGTGCCAATAGTAGACCGTTGTGCAGCTTCGTCGTCCCTTTCGCAAAACCTTACTCAATATGTTATGACTAGGGTGATCACGAGGTATATGGGGAAAAACTGTTTTCATCTAATCTTTCGCTGCACCTACTTAAAATGTGCTAACAGACAATAAAATGTGATTTACAAAGTATCAAATAATTTCAAAAATATTAACACGTGCTTCAAGATTACACGTAAAAAACAGCAAGAAAACTAGCAAATATGATTAAATGTTCAGCCTTTATTTTCATTCTATGTCTCATATGTTCTCATTCATATCACATATTTAGGGGTTTTTTCTAGCATAATTTTACACTTGATACACCTCCCTGGTTCCTTTTAGCTGCATTATTGGGTAATGAAGCTAAAATGCAGCAATGAAATTCGTGAAATAATCAACAACAGAAATCGTATTCTTCTTGCTTATTTGAATTTTGCATTGGACAATGATTTTATTCTTTCAAAATCTTCCAGACAATTCTACAATTTAGTAAACAGCAGTCCAAGGTTTCTTTCTCATTTGAAGAGCTCTGATCAAAAAACAGTATTTGCTCCAACAGACAAAGCATTTCGAGCCCTTGACAGTGACAAACTTCAACATGTTTTGAGCAACACCACTGCAACAAACAATGTAAGTGAACAAGCCATTGTTTTCCTATTTAGATAGTAAACTTAATAATAAGTTATGCGTACAGGCAAACTATTACGAGTTATCCTGATTGTTTAACGCATTTTGGTACGAAACGTAAGGTGTGCATGTTTCTTTTATTTAATTATTGTAACTAATTCTGAAAACTGTGGAACTAGAATAGTTTAAACATTAAATAGCCATATGTTTTTCATTTAATTTGCATCCATATTTTTTTGCCAAAATATGTTTTCCTGAAAAATAGATTTTTTTTTAAAAATTTTATTGCTGTTATTCTTAAACAAAGAGAAAAAAATACACACATATAGGATTGGGAGTAAATGGAAAGTTTGTTAAGTTTAAAAACAGAAAAAGAATATGAAAAGAGCGGGTAATAGTTAGCAAAGGATTCAAAATGAAGAAAATGAACTATATGTGGGTGGAAAAACACTGCAAAAAACGAACTAAATGTGGTGAGCATGTACTCCACAAATCTACTTTCTAAGAGAAAATGCTTAAAATTAACATCAATTTGTATGCATATACATTATAATTATTGAGTTAATTTCTATGTATGCTAGCTAATAATTACGCGTTGAAATAAACCATTAACGTTTCAATATTTTTCCTTTCACCATCAAATACAAGATTTTGAAAGTAACTCGTGACAGATTTGACAGATTTGTCAGCAAAAACACTAAATCTGAATGCCTGACAAGTTAGGCATCCTCGGTATAGAAGCTCACCCGGTTTCTTCACATTTGTGGAAGTCATTTTTAGTGGTGGAGAGTTGTTTTTTATCTTCCATCGTACATCGTAGTACTTTACAAAACTCTACAGACACGCCATCTCTGAAAAAAACACCTGTCCAAATGCAAATAAGTGTTAGCTAAAAAATAAGCACTTATCACAGTATGAAAAGCTACCACTGTTTCAGTGCATAATACTTCTCATTTCATTTTGCAGTGTTTCTAGTAATTATTGCAGATTTTACTTATAGCAATTACAACAAATAAGTAATAACCTTCACAAATTTCTTTAAAGTCAAAAACATATTATTTTACAGGAAACGTATTTAATGAAATAACTGAATGGCAATGGTTGCATAATATTATTGTTGATTTATTTAGAAATTGTTAATAATACAGGTATTTCCGCTAAACAACTGAACTTATCCCAAGAAAATCTCGAAGGTTGTATACTTTCCTACTAATTTAACTATATCTCCAGGAGTTCAAAATTTACTAAATATATAAAAAATAAAAATAAAAAAAATAAATAAATAAACTAAAAAAAAACCCGGCTTATTTTAATGGTTTTCCGTTTTATAATAAATTGTAAACGATTTGAGTTTTTAAATTAAAAAGTTAATAATTCATCAAGTTTTTCGTTTATTTATTTGCTTGTTTTTTTCTCTACATTGTATTAAATATTTAGTGATATTTAAATTTGAAAATGCACAATGCATTAGTAGTTCTAAAGTTATCCACGTATAAAAAAATTTTGAAAAAAAAATAGAACCGACTTCAAAATTGCTCTAAAAAGGGAAAAATAATTTTATTCTTTAAACACCATCGATAATGCTTTTAAACATAATTTTTGAAGTTGGCGCAAAAACAAAACTTAAAATCCAGTGTAACCATGCTTCGTTCATATTTTTTTTCAGAAAAAGCATCCTAAGTTACGAAGAAACATTTATATCGCTATTCAAATATGCTGTCATCAATGCATAATGTATGTGATAGTGAAGAAACTGCTCCTGGTTAAATTTATAGTTGTATTTGAGTTATGACTGTGAATGATTTTATCTATCGTTTTTGCGCCAACTTCAAAAATTATGTTTAAAAGCATTATCGATGGTGTTTAAAGAATAAAATTATTTTTCCCTTTTTAGAGCAATTTTGAAGTCGGTTCTATTTTTTTTTCAAAATTTTTTTATTTCATTCTTTTTAGTGTAAATGTAAGTATTTCAGAAATAATAAGAAGTTACCATCACGAAACTTCACATTTTTTTCTTAAAAATGCTAAATACTAAAAAAAAAAAAAACTATTGACACGCGTTAAATTTTAAGCGATTGGCACTAAAAACTTATATTTGTTCCTCTCTGGAAATCATGCGTAATTAATTTAATTATAACCATTTAAGTATTACGTTTTTCCTAACTAATTTACATTCCACAGCATCTAAGTTGCTCATGATGCAATCCTGTATTTTCTTACTTAGCCCCGATCATCTGTTATCGGCATAGATGATAACGATAAAAATACTACAGAGCAGTTGAGTCAAACCTAATGGTAGCATTGTGAAGGCTAAGCAGATCCTAATCACTGCATCACCTCGCTTCCAGGTTAGGTTTACCCCTACTATGGAGCAATAGCACTGAAGAAAGGAAGATTTTGATAATTCACATAGGGTTACTATAAATCAGCAGGGTTACTAAAATAAAATTATTTACGCCAAAAATGAGACGACAGCGCCAGATTCCCCATTATCGAAATATCCCTTGAAGAAATTTGATGCTTGCTTCAGAGAAGCCTTCATTAAAAACTATCATTACAATTACTATTAATGTTACTGTTATAGGGCACCAAAGTTTTATAACAATGAGTTTCATATTGTCGCGTAGATGAAGATAGCGAAGACAATGTGAAAGCCAAATGAAGCGAATGCTCGTTAGTCTCAACTCGAGATCTTCATTCAGAACCACGAATGAACGTTACATCTACTTATATACAACTTGAGAAAGTGCTGGAACTTTCCAGACTTGGAAAGATACAGAAATTAATAGAAGATTCGAGAAAATACGGGAAACAGTAGAAACGAAATTTTAGTAAAATTCACTTTGTCCTAGTCAGGATTTGAACTGGGGTCGCTCGTGTGGGAAGCGAGAATTCTACCACTGAGCCACCGTTATCCACGGATGAAAAGTGTGGACTTCGCTACAAAATCATTTAATAGGGAAATTGCATAAAATTTACTGTTTTTTGCTCATAACTTTTTTTCTAAAGAACAAATATGGTCAAACAAAGTAATGGGACCTAAGTTGAGCCATCCCCTATCCATTAAAGAAAGAATCATCAAAATCGGTTCACTAGGTGAGACGCTATGAGTGGACAAACAAAAAAAAAAACATACATACGGTATGAATTGATAACCGCCTCCTTTTTGAAGTCGGTTAAAAATGAGGTTTGTGACGAATGTCTTTAAAAAATTAATGGAATTACTTCTCAAACTTGCAGTGAACAAGTGAAAGATGCAAGAAGTTATTATCAATCGCATAAGGTTTTCTAATGCTTAATCAAAATATAATCTTTCTTGCTTAACGAAAATGAAATCAATAATGCAAAAATACGAGCTTAAAACCACGGCAAAACACTCCAACACAATAAAACTTCGTTCCGTGTAACTTAAAATAAGTGCGTTATATTTAAGTAAAATTCCTAGCGCGCTTGTGTTTGACTCATTTAATTGTTACTATTTTCAAATAAATTATGCAAAACGTGCCGTAAGAATCAAAAGTTACCCTCGCAAATTGTTATTCTAAAGAAGCACAAGAAATAAATCAGCACCAAACAACCCAGCAAGAAAGAAGAATTTTAAAGGAAATAAATTAAAGACTAAAGTTACTTCATCGGAAAACAATTAGAAAGAACTCTGACAATTTAATCTTCTTAAGTTATTGAGCATTTTTCGATTCAGTTTAAAAATTCATTGGCTATTTGAACTTTCCCTTTCTTTTTCCCTTGTTATTTCATTAAGTTGCTGGAACTACACATGGTGATGCGATCAGTTGCCACTGAGGACGTATGGACAAAGAACGTGACCAACATGCTAGCATCAGACAATAGGCGTAACCTGTACTTCAGGGTTGTTGGAGAAGAACGAAATAAAAGTAAGGGCTCTTTTTTTTTTCCCTGAGCGTTTGGATTCTACTTCAGTTAATTGCGCTTGAGTGCAAATTTTCAACGCACTGTAAATTGTGGAGCGTAATTAAAATTCTGGAAGGCTCGGATTCTGGATAAAATGAAAAAGCAAAAGCAGGGAAAGCTAGGGCGTAAACAAAACTCCTTGAGATTTAAATTATTATTTACTTAAGGTTTCGTGCGTAAAAACTTCTCAATTATTTAGGGGATTTGTTTTAACTCTTTTTACCTTTCTTTGAGAAAATAGCTGTAGAATTGAAAATTCACTGAATTGGGAAATCTAAAGAAAGGAAAAACGCAGTTTTTTATATTTAGATGAATGGGATGATAAAAATAAATAGTAACGACTTTTAAGGTGAAACAAATGAATGGTATAATCAACACTAATAACTCATAGTTGTTTAATTTGAAAAATGAATAAAGCTAAAAAATGTGGTAATACATATTTCAATATCAGTTAACTGTGGTTAAAGTAAATTTAAGAAATCAGAGTGTACATGCCATAGAAATAAAGAAGGTAAAATTAATTTTTAGAACTTATTAGCACGTACTGTTGGTCTCATTTTTTCATTGATTAACTAAAGTCGGTAATTACTCAAATTAATCATAAAAGCAAGTGCTGAATTGTAGGTAACTATTTCTAACACTTAGTAAAGGTACCTGGATAACAATCTAAGTTAACCGTTGACCACGAACAACACTAACGAAAATTCCGCCTGTTTTTGTTCTACTTCTGCTCATTAACTTCATTACTTTATCTTTGCACATAGTCCTCATGCAAAGATTTTGGAGCAATTCCACAAAAATGTCAACCTGAGCACCAAAATTTCAATATTAACAAAACTGTAAGTATTGCATATCATTTAAAAGCTTGAAATATATATTTTTAAAGTGTACCAAGTTAAATTTTTATTTATAGTTTTTCGCATTAAAAATAAGCCGTAACAGGTGTATATGTCCTTTTCGGATTTTTTGTGAAAAATTTGGTATGTAGTAATCAACCATTTTCCTAAAAAGAATTCTAACTAAAAGGAAAAACTATTAGTGTATTTTGTTATACTCATAATATAGTTTTATACTGGAAGTTTATACCAAAAATATTTTTATAGTGTTTTGTCCAGAAAAAAAAATCTTAAAATCAGTTTATGAATGTCAGTCAGTTACCATAAAAAATCAACTTTTTCTCCTCAGCATAAAAATTATTGGTGAAAATATTCTAAAATTCATATTCTCTGCCTATATCAGGAGTATTTAAATGCTGAAAAGTCGAATTGGAAGTTTACAAACGGAACACTGAAAATTCCTCGGTAACTGACTGACACACTTGATACGGTAACTGACTGACATTCTGTTTAACTTTAAAATGACTGCAATGTATTTATTTTAATACTCCTGAAAACAGAATTATTTTATTTTTAGCCTTTTTAGTGATATCAAAAAACACAACTCTTTTAATTTTTAAGGATGATAACATATTTTATTGATTTTGTTCATTATTCATTCTTTCATAATTTAGTAATGCTTAGGCCTAAATTTCGAAAAATAATTGCCTAATATTCAAAAAATACATAAATTCAAAACAGAAGAGGAAAGCATTTTACGGTCAGTAGAGCCATCACACAAATTTACAATATCACAACTTTCACGGGGGGGGAGGGGGTGGAGAAATTCAGAAATATGGGGATTGACTGCTAGTAAAGAACATTTCTATGGAGTTTCTTGTGATCTACAATATTTTGTAGTAAGTGATGCATGAAAATAGGGGAAAGTTTAAAGTGAATTCTTGAAAAAAGGACTTGTTTAATCATATGTAGAGGAAATAGAAATACTTGACCCCAATTTAAATTTATGAATAATTCCTTTTGCTTTCAGAGGCGAATCTTTCATTCAATCAATATTACTTTTCCCGCAGGTTGCATTCATGTCAGTCAGTCACCATGTTTTTAACATTTTTTTAAATGATCCAAAATGCATTTTAAAAATTCAATTATACCATTAAATTCAGCTTGAAGAAATCAATAAACTAGGAGAAAATGTTTTTTTTAATGGATACTTTGTGTTGCATATGTGTAATATCAGTCAGTTGCCGATATGTCAGTCAGTTACCAACTTGTCGTAAATAATAAATATTTATTTTAGAAAATACAGTAGTCGCACTGACATGAATCACGTTAGTTCTAAACAGCTTTGATTCCATCAAGCGGCTAATTCAATAAAGCTGCATTTTGTTCTGTTTTTGACAATTTGATTCATTAAAGTGGTTAATTCAGTTAACCACTGATTTAATTAGCTGGCGTTCACTGTATTAAACTTATCAAATGTATTTTCATTGCTTAGCTTTTATGTAAACTTAATTATAAGTTTTGCTGCTTAATTTTAGTATATTTAGAAAATTTCAGAAATGTCAGTCACTTACCGGGATGTCAGTCAGTTACCAAGGCGTTATTTACTGTAATTCTTTATTGTAGCAATATTTTCCAATTTAAATGCCATAGGCCGAAAGTTTATTCATTGTTCTTTGATTCTGATCTGAATTTAATAAAAATTCCTTTTACTTTTAGAAAAATCTCTTATTGAATCAGTATTACTTTTCACACAGGTTGCATTCATGTCAGTCAGTTACCATGCTTTTAACAATTTTTCTAAAAGCACCCAATATGTATTTTGGAAATTCAATTATATCACTAAATTCAGCTTAAAAATACAATAAGCGAGGCGAAAATAAATTTTTAAAAATTACTATTTTATGGTTTATGTTTCAAAATACTTATCGTTTTGCTCTATAAATGTCAGTTACCCGTCGAATCGCCCTTTGGCATTTATTATCATTGCTTGAATTATAGTTAGGTAAAGAATTGCTTGAAACATTGACTTCTTGCTTAGTGAAGATACCCAAAGCTACTGCATTGTAGTCAATCAGTGTAAAAGAAATTGTTAGAATGAATCATAATATGTTAATATAAAATTCGTTAATTGTAATACTTTGTGCAGTGTTACATCAAGTCAGACACATTGTAAAACTAAACTGAGACAAGATTCGCACTCGGTTTTTATTGTTTAGTATCATAAGAGACGACACTTAGGTTAATCTTGGAATTATAATCAAGCGAGGGTTTTAAGCGTGCACTGTAAAAACGATTCAGAAACGTTCCTGGAAAATAATGGGCAGCTGATGTGCCCAATATCTGCCAGTAACATATCTTGCAAATTCCAGGAATTTTTTCCGCTAAAATTCAGTAACCTTCCTGATATTATCCTGGAAGCCTCCTGAAAAATTCAGAAATCTTCCCATTTAAAACCAGTCGTGTCCGTGGAAATAAAATCTTGGCATCATTCTGATTTATCAAGGAAGTTAAAAGAGCATTATTGCAAACATGGCCAAAGCTATGCCAGAATTGCAAGCAAGTAACGAGAATTTTACTTGTAAATCTGCAAATCTTGCAAAGCAATGCAGTCCACACTTTTTCGCTCCCTTTGGGAGTTAAATTAAAACGGACGGGCCGTATTTGAGTTAAAGCCGATACACTTTATAAATACGCTCAATTAATCTTTAAACTGGGAGCTAAAAATATTTTTCACAACAGTCAAAAGTCTGCATTCCTGAGACTTGTATCAAAACAGGAAACTTTTTGTCAAGAATACTTAATTTTTCCAGAAAGTGGATAAAAACCATTAAAATCCCGAAAAGTGACATGGAAATTACCCAGTAACGTTTCGGAATTTTTTTTATAGTGTGATTGTATAGAATAATTATTTTAGATGTGAATTTAACATGTATCTAACCCACATAGTTAATCTCGGAATCATTCATCAAAACAGAATCAGTAATGCAATAAGAGCGGCAGTGTAACTTTTGTGTGTGTGTGAGTTTATTCAATAGCGTAATTTCATCATGTTTTAGGTTTGTTAATGAGAAATAGGATTTTGTGTTTTTGTATCAGTTTTAAAACCAAACACTTGATCCATAAACCAAACACTTGAACCATCAGTTTTAAACCAAAACTTGATCACCTAGCAATTTCGAGATTTCGTTTCCCGAAAATTACCAAATGAGCTTTAGAAAATGAGTCGCCTAAAAATCATCAGTAATGTTCAATGCTTACACTGACATCAATTACAAAAATTTCCGGTAACATGACCTGAATTGACCTGTGTTATACGAGTTAAACCTAAGTCTATAAGCTCTTTTCTGCTCTCTAACCCGGAAAGAGAACAATTCTGGAGCAGAAAACAATCAGTCGAAAGCTGAGGAGGGGATCTTCAAAGCTCTTTTACTGCAAACTAACAAATCGGAAATGGTGCCTTTACAACCCCACCCAAAAAAGAACGATAACAGAGCTCGGTTTCACTGCTTTTATGAATATTTCAAAAGGTCTGAGGTGGAGAGCACCTATTGGTTTTATGTGCTTCCAAGAGAAGTAAATTAGTCGAAGCTTTTGCTCCAGGCTAGTTTGCTGATTTGATTCTGACTTTGTTATTTTGATAAGCTTCTTGATTAATTTCAACTTTTTATCCCTTTCCAATCTCTTCCTCGTGATTTCGCTTTTTGAGTTAGTATACTAAACAGGCAATTGGAGTAAACAATTAAGCTGACTGAGGCTGTAAACTAATGCTTAACCCAGGTTTGTTTTTCCATTTTTTCGTCCTACAAAATTAAGTTTTAATTCAAATAAACCGGTATTTATTATTTTTAATAATGCTAACAATTTTCCTGTCTAAGTATTTTGCACAGCGTTTTTCAATAACTATATGTATGAAATTTTGCGGGATCTAAGTTTAATTTCATCTTATTGTGTACGTATATATATATATATATATATATATATATACATACATCAGAGGATAAACGAGATTATATGAATTAAATTCAAGTACTCAAGCATAATTCGTCAAATAAGTGTGTCGAGAAGTGTGTTACAAAATAAAGTAAAGATACCTTTAAAGCAAACTTTGAAGCTTTTTTTTTTTTGAGCTGTAATAATTTTATATAAATATAGACTTGTCAGTATTATAAGGGTAAAAAAGAAATGTTACTCTTGTTCTGTCACTAATTTTTTCATTTCAAATAAATAACTCAAAATGCTTCTTTTTAGCCTTAACCGTAGAAGGTGGAGGTGTGAATTCAACAGCTGTTATCGGGGATATTGGAGCCACTAATGGAATACTTCACGTCATTGATCGTGTTCTCGGGATGCCCTATTTGACTGTTTACAGCAAGTTAGCACATGACCCTGACTTGCAGTAAGTTTATTTACCTTATACATAAATTGTGAATCCCACAGGATCAATTTTATAGTAGTAAAGATTTTGTTTTTGAACGGAATCCTTCTTGCCTTTTATTATCTCAACTTAAACGGTACCCTCATTCAATGTGTAGTTAGCAATCAACATTTTTTTTTTAAATAAGAAAAAAAAATTGAATGAAATAAGTATAAATATTACAAATGGGTATTATAACTTTTCCTGGTCTTTTTATAATTCCTGATTTTTTATTCCTTTATGCGGGCAGAGTGTAAAAACTCAAAATGCAAAACTAAAGTGCGATATTTTCCAAAACAATTGAAAAATATTATCTTTTGCAAGTGGTGGTCCAAAAGTAAGCCAACATTTTTTGAGTAATGGATGGAAAATATTTATGTGGAAAGAAAAAAATCTTACACGTGCTTTAAACGAATTTTGTGTTTTATTGAAGCCTCAAAACAGACAAAATTATTTAGATAGGATTTGCAAAAAAAAAAAAAAAAAAAATCTAATTAAAATAAATTACTTTTATAGCAGAAATATTTGTTTAGATTGAACCGCAATTTAAATAGTAGATTTTTTTTCAATATTTAGCATGCGAAATGCACTGAAAACAATGTCAAAGCAAAGACAAATAGCGTCATAATCCTTCAAACAGCGCATGCCACGAGAAATTAGTTATACAGAACACTTCTTTTAGTTTTCTATTACGCTAATGACGCATGTATTACCACTATCACGCACGCAGAGTCAAAACTGTTGAAAAAAAAGGGGGAATTAATCACTTAAATTGTTTAATTTTCGTATAGCAATGCATGTTTGAGGGTTAAGATTAGGACGTTTTCTTTGTCTTTAAGGTAGGTTAAGATCTTATTGCTGTGTTAAATTTAAAAATAAATGGATGTAAAACAAAGTGCTGGGGAAAACTGAATATTAGTTATTGTACATTTATGACACTTGTTCCATTCTCGCTTCCTACCTCTCGCTTTGTGATTCATTTGCTCATTACTTATTTATAATTTTATATTAAAAATTCGCAAATATACCAATTTTTAGTTAATATTTAATTTTCTCTGAGCGCCAGAAAAAAAAATGGAAGCAGAAAACTAAAACGAATTTGGGATAGCATGTTCAAAAGTCAACTTCGGAAACCCGCGCCATTTTTGTTTTTGTCCCCCCCCCCCCCCCCCCATTCTTTCAAATTTTGTTTTTTTTCGCTTAACTCGAACCTACCCCCCCCCCCAAAAAAAGGACGGTCCTCAGATAAGTATCCCAGTTCTATTCATTTGGCAGAAACCTACATAATCTTTTGTTTTTAGTTTTTTAGTTTTTAGAACTTTATTAACCAAACTCAATTTTTGGGGGGTATCGAGAGTGAATATCGTTTAAGACAATGCCCGTTTTCAGTGCCAAATTTAGCGACATGTTGTTTGTACGAGAAATAAAATTCTCTCAAAAATTCAACGAGGACACTCGTTTTTAGATTTATTTAATTTCAAAACAAATGTGTTCGAGCTGGAACTAGGGGTAGAATATTTTATCTGAGTATTAGCTAATGTCTATGAGCCGTTATTTGTTCTATATTTTTCGTAATCGAATTTCTCTGTCTCTATAAAAACATTTTAAAAAATGTGTGTTTGTGATGTAGAAACTGAAAAACTCGCAGCGGACGATATAAATGTTAAGAGAATATCAGATATTAGAAGTTTTCAAATGCTTTAAAAAGTGGGAATAAAGACGGGACAAGTGCATCACATCTAATGAGGAACATTTAAAAGAATTTTATGAAGGTCTTTTGAAATAATACTAGCTGCAGCCGCACGGTTGTGCGCGTGCTCTTAGGTTAAGAACAACTCTTTGAGTGTATGTTAATTTCCTTTATCGCTCCGAAATAGAAAAAAAAAATATGTTTTAATAAACAAAATGTACACACAAAATTTTACCTAAGCGCCAATCGTATTGCATTAGATAATAAAAAATCCCGCTATAATGACGTCAACTGCTCGTCAAAACTCCCTGTTTCAAAGAAAAAGCATCCAACTTAAGTAATCTTAAATTTTTCAAAGTGTTTAAAGTTAAGTAATAATATAGTAACTTGCATCTATCCAATCCGAAAGAAATTGCAGAAAAAAAGGCAAATAAATAAAAATATATCACTAAGAATAAGCTTATCGTTTAAAAATATTAATAAATAAACCAAAAGAGACGTTATGGAAAATCAAAAGTGTGTTTATATTTGCCAAAAAAGCAGATGATAAAATTTTATTTGAGTAAAGAAATTTCATTGGCCACGCAGCAAAGGATTAGAATCGAGTGAAAATCCAATGAAAATCCGTGCTTCCCCTAAAAGATTTTTTTTTTTTTTTGAAATATGTGATACAGTTACAAAAAATTAAATACCTGTGATACGTGTAGTTTCCCCTGAAGAAGAAATATTTTCATTAAAAACACACTCCAGTTGAATATCGATCATCTAAAACCTGCACTCACCAAAAAAAAACACTGGTTTTACTAACTGTTTTATTCAAGAAAAAACGCAGTTTCACTGAGACTCAAATTTCGGAGAAAAGGGCAAGTCCACGAAAATAACAACTTTTGAGAAAATATTTTTTCTTTCACAAATTTGATGGAATGGTTTTATAAACTACTATCTAAGGCGTTGTTAGATGTGCCTTGAAAATAAAAGCGAGGTCAAGCAACGCAAGGTGGAACCTCAGGCGTGAGTAAAAGAGGAAAAATTTAATATACACTTCCCGTCACAATGACAACAGTTAATAAAACACCTCATAGCAGTAAAGACATTGGTGCTTAAAATTACTTCCTAAAATAAATAGGAAATCAACTCTAAAATAAAGTAGGCGCTGCCTTTAAAAATCTCAGTCCCTATCAAAATGTGCTGCGTGTACGACCTCAATTGTTACACCGTTTCTCGACGGAGAAAAATGCTGAGTATTACGGGGCGCATGTCTAACGTTTTCTCCTGAATAAATAAGGAAAATGTTATCCAAAATAGGGGACATTAAAATGAAGACACCAGTTATAAAATATCGTCAACAGAACCTATAAATCCACATAGAAGAAGAAAGTCTACAGCTACCAGTTCGGAAAACTCTCAAAAATGATCATTGCTAAGCCTATCTTAATCTGAAAAAAAAAACCTTAAGCGTGAGAATAACAATCCCTAAAAACCACAATTAGATCGAGGACACTGACTCAAAAAAAAAAGAATAAATAAACGGTTCCGTTAAAATTTTCGTCAGATAAAGACAACAGTTCTTGAAAAACCTAATTAGAATGGGACAAAAGTCACTAAAACTTTTCCTTAAAGAAAGAAAAAACCGTCATTAGAGTCCACATTAGAATAAGAAAATTGGTCTCTATAAACCCATGATAGAAAGAAGATGACAGTTTTCCATTAACGTCAACCGTCATTTTAATAATCTTTATCTGGAAAGGGAAACAGTTCCAATAATGACATTCATCATAAAGAAAATTCCAAAATAGCATTAACAGTATACCTTAAACAAGGAAAAAAAAACGAGCTGATGGGTGATAAAACTTGGCGACCAAAAGACTGGCGATGTATCGCCAAATGTCTGCCAAACTATAACATTACTTGAGTTTACATAGAAATTAACAATGATCCCCCCCCCAAAAAAAAAGAGGCAAAAGACCCCTTTATAAACACCTAAATGCAACCAAAGGAGGGGGTGCACAACTAGACCCCACTAAGAGTCTACGTACCAAATTTCAACTTTCTAGGACATGCCGTTCTTGAGTTATACGACATACATACGCACATACGCACGTACGCACATTTGCACGTACATTCATATACACACGTACATACAGACATCACGAGAAAACTAGTTGTAATTAACTCGGGAATCCTCAAAATGGATATTTCGCGTGTTTATACGTTCTTAGGCACTTATCTACGTGTGGTCGAGTCAAAAAAAAAAAAAAAAAAAACTCAACATTCATTCGGGGGTGAGCAAAACGGAAATTAAGGTCATTTTTTGAGTGATTTTTTTTTTTTTTTTTTTTTTTTTTGTTTCGCGAACACAATACTTCCTTTTTCGTAAAAGGAAGTAAAAAGAAAGAGAAAAATATTTGACTTTGAAACACTGCACGAAAAAGTTCCCTTTTGAGTAAGGACAATATTCCGCAAAACTCCCCATTGGAATACGATAACACAGTTTCTCCAAATCCGCATCGGCTTAGGCTATTCTTTAATAACGTTGAAACATTAAATTTCAGGTCCCGATTAGATTAAATACAACAGCAATGAACATTTCAATAATAAATTCAAAGTAAAATTATTAGTGATCGACTTTAGGCTGCACAAACAAGTAACATACATTAAAGGACAAAAAAATAATAATGAATACATGAATAAATATATAAAAAGGGGAAACTTTTAAATCCCATATCACTGGGGAAGTCTAAAAATAATTGTCGTATTGTATTTGTTCACACTGTAGCAAATTGGCATAAACATGCCAATAATTCCTTTAAATTCACTTTTTGGAAAAATCAACATCAGGCGCAGATCATTTCAAATGTTAAAAAAATTAAAATCCACATCAGCTTAGACTCTTCTTTAATAACGTTAGAACTGTAAAATATCAATTACAAATTCAAACTAAACTTTTTAGTGAACGTCTCTGAACTGCAAAAATAAATGAATAGACGTTAAATAACAATAATAATAATCAAAAGTGGAAAGTTTTATGTACCTCATTATTAGAGAAGCATAAAAACAGTTTGAGAATTTTATTGGTCCATATTTAAATTAAAACTGCAAAGATTCAAATGTCGAATTAAAAATTGATTTTCCCTTACTTAAAATGCTTCAGCATTTTTACTCGTTAATTAAGGCCCTCTGTACCTTTGAAATGTAGATACGAAATTTTTAAAGGGGGCATTTTTCCGCGCTTTCCGATGCAACTAAAATCGAAACAATACGATAATTCTTTCTACTGGAAAAAGTCATTTTCGAGTTCAAAGATAAAGTTTTGAATTCAAAAAATGTATTAATCGATTTTTTTTTCAAAACAGTCAATAAACCTTCCCAACACTTGCCAATACAAACTGTAAAATTTTCAACGACATCGGTTAGGTAGTTTCTGAGTTTATCCCGGACATATACTTTTGGAGTCATTGTTTTATTTGTATATAAAGGTGAAACGGATTTTAAATGAAAAGCCTAGAAAAGCACCGGAATTTATTTTGGCTGAATTATGTCATTCGGAGATACTTTTTTAAAGAGAGTGAAGTATTTCAAACACTTTTAGAAAATACCGAAATTGCCCACTACACCATTTTCTAACCATTTAAAAATGTTTAGAAATGTGATGTAATCCATTTAAACAAGGTAGTGCTTTCAGTTCACTTAATCTTTTATTGTATTCACATCAACAGTTTAAATAATTAAAAGAGGTAAAACCAAGCTCAACATCTAAAAGTATAGTAGCTAATAGATTTTTTTAACACGCTTTTATTAGCTTCACTTGTGTGTTTGTAAGTAACTCTCCTTTGGACTAAGAGCTAGTGGCTTATTATAATTAGTACATTCCACCACTTTATGAGCATTCGTGGCAGAGCGGTCTAAGGCGCGGGTCTTCGCTGATGGCCACCTCCGAAAATCATTAGGCGTGCGTTCTAATCCCGTCTACACCGAAATTAAATTTATAATCTTGCAATTCAATTTTCGCCCACTTTTTAACCGACTTCAAAAAGGAGGCGGTTATCAGTTCATACCGTATGTGTGTTTTTTTTGTTTGTCCACTCACAGCGTCTCACCTAGTGAACCGATTTTGATGATTCTTTCTTTAATGGATAGGGGATGGCTCAACTTAGGTCCCATTACTTTGTTTGACCATATTTGTCCTTTAAAAAAAAGTTATGGGCAAAAAACCATAAATTTCATGCAATTTCCCTATTAAATGATTAAAATATTGTAACGGAGTTCGCGCATACCATCCGTGAATAACGGTGGCTCAGTGGTAGAATTCTCGCCTTCCACGCGGACAACCCGGGTTCAAATCCCGACTAGGACAAAGTGAATCTTACTAAGATTTCGTTTCTGCCTATCGTATTTTCTCGAATGTTCTATTGATTTCTGTATCTTTCCGATTCTGGAAAATTCCGGCATTTTCTCAAGTGGTAAAGATACATTTTTAATGTCAATCGCTTAAAGTTTAAGATGTGCTTATAGTTTTTTTTTTTTTTTTTTTTTTTTTTTTTTTAGTATGTAGCATTTTTAGGAAAAAAAAGGGTAAAGTTTCATGATGGTAACTTCTTACTTTTACAGAAATATATACATTTACACTAAAAAGGATGAAAAAAAAAATTTTGGAAAAAAATAGAACCGACTTCAAAATTGCTCTAAAAAGGGAAAAATAATTTTATTCTTTAAACACCATCGATAATACTTTTAAACATAATTTTTGAAGTTGGCGCAAAAACGATAGAACAGATCATTCACCGCCATAATTCAACTACAACAATAAATTTTACCAGGCCTAGTTCCTTTACTACCACATACATTATGCATTGATAACAGCATCTTTGAGTAACGATATAAATGTTTCGTTTCTAACTTTGGATGATTTTCTGAAAAAAATATGAACGAAGCATGGTTACATTGGATTTTACTTTTTGTTTTTGCGCCAACTTCAAAAATTATGTTTAAAAGTATTATCGATGGTGTTTAAAGAATAAAATTATTTTTCCCTTTTTAGAGCAATTTTGAAGTCGGTTCTATTTTTTTCCAAAAATTTTTTTGTCATCGGATTCTTTTAAAATTTGGAAAGCAACCTCAGACCCGATGACAATGCAATATTCTATAATCAAATTAATTCATTAACGATAAGTTATTAGTTTATTCTAATTAACACACTTTTATTAGCTTAACTTGTATATTTGTGCGTCCAACTTTTCGTTGGACAAATAGCCAGTGGCTTATTAGAATTACTTACAACGTACAAATCAGAGCTGCGTATCGTAACAATGTTTGCACATGAATTTACCAGGAAACATTCAAAATGTCTGATGCAAATAATGCTATAGAATACTAAGATACATTCCATTATATAAATCGAACACACGCACAAAGATTTCATTTAAGAGTTACAAGTGTTAGCAATATTTAGTATCTAAATCTGATTTGAAATTTAAAAAAAAAAAAAAAAAACTGAAAAAACATGCTTTTTTAGCAAAATGAACTAAAAAGTTAAAAATAACCTTTAGATGACAAGTATATAAAGTAATTGACCAAACACTTATTTTTAGTGTAATAAAAAAAAGCGTGGGGGGATTCTTATCATTTGTCTTAAATTTCTTCTACTTGTTATCCATGCAAAAATGTAAATCGGCATCCTCCCACGCTTTTCTTTTTTCAGTAGAATTAAGTGTTTGCTCGATTACTTTATATACTTGTCATTCAATGATTATTTTTAACTTTTTAGTTTATTTTGCTACTAAAGCATGTTTTTTTAGTTTTTTAAACTTTTTTTTTAATATTACGTTTAATCTATTAGCATAAGAAATATTCGCAAAGTAGTTACTGTATCAAAATTTATTCTTAAATTTTAGTAGACTTCACATTCTGAATCATTATTGAATATTGATAATGGTTAAGAATGTCCTGTATTTTCCTTAAAATAAAAAAAATTAATAAAATAATTTAAAGTTTATTCATTTCATTTTAAATTTCCACATGTTATAATATTCGATGTACCGTTGCTTCTTAGTTTACCGTTTAGTATATCGTTGATTTAGTTTATTTTTATAATTGCGCCCCCTGTGCAAAATTTTCCTGTACATCTACTATTTACTTGTATATGCTTTATGTGGCAAACAATTACAAAAAAAAAAAAAGAAAAATATTTAATCCCCTGCGCTGTGGGTTTAAAAAAAAAGGTGAACGAAAAGAAGTATTTTGCCAAAAGTTACTAAACACAGACAAATAAAATATATTACATAGGCTTTTTTTTTTTTTTTTCAAATTACCATTACTGCTGTTTTTTTTTATAATATGCATCTAATTTTAATTTAATTTAATTTAAAAATGGATAGTAGTTTCATTAACTTGATAATATTTCCTCAGAATTAAATGTTTGGAGATATATCAATGGCTTTTTTATTTAGTGGTTATGTTACCTTTGCAATTTTAGTGAGTTATTTAAGAATTTTATTTTCATTCATTGTACAAACTATACGTTATTACATATACCTACACACAGAAAAAATCGAACAAGTTATTTATCTGGAACCTTTGATTTCTTTTTTCAAAATTTTAATGCTATTATAAACATATGTTAGGAAATAGCTTATGTATTTCTTACAGCGTTTTTAGTAATGAAGTTTCTTTTGCAGCATATTGTTAAAACAATTTAGTATTTTTCTAGTTTGTTAATGTAACACATTATTATTTCAGCACAACATTCAAACTCTCTGGACAAGAAGAATGGAATCTGAAATTAAATGATAAAGAAAAGAGCTACACTTTCTTCGTGCCCAACAGAAAAGCTTGGGAAGATCTTAAAAAGGAAATGCCATCGGAGCACAAGCAATTACATCTGGGCCAGTTTAGTTATCATGTTCACAAGGTATAAAATCTATGAATCAATGCCATGTATTTCGCTCCATTTTAATCATTTGTTCAAAGCGCAGGAAAAAAAAACGAGATTCAATCCAACTAATCTTTACTACAATGCTTATTCAGATGTGGTACCGTTATGTGTAATTTTAGTTCTCTTCTGTACTTTAAATGCCTTATTCTCACTTACGTTTTGTTTAATTAATAATAATATAATTTTAATGTGTGCACCCACATTTGTGGAGTTTTTATGTTTTGCTTTTTCGTATCAGATTGAAAATTGGCAGTTTTGCTTCAAATATTATATGGAGCATTTAATTTAAATGAAAAATCTAGTACAGACACACTTCAAATGAGGCAAAACTTTCTTTCAGGGCAATTGCAGATTTAAGAGAAGAATGTTTCCCACAATTTAAAAAGAAAATACAAAATATAGAAATAAAATTTGATTCAACGTTCAAAAAACTATTTACTAAGTATGTCTAATTAAATGCATTGAATCTATAATACATGATATTGCATATGATCACTTAATAATAAATCGAATAATAAGTACTGAAAAACCTGAAAATCAAATTAACAAAAACTAAAGGAAAGTGTGATTTGTCCTTTAACGTTTCTAGTAATTTTTTAAATGGTCTAAGAAAATGAAAGGAAAAATTGAAGAAAAAAAAATTGGTACTATTCCTCAAAGTTTCTCACAAAACTTAGATATGGTGCAAGTAGAGAAATTCAAATTAGCAAATCTATATACATATAAACTTGCTTTGATGCGATTTCATTTTTATTCTGATAGTGATTAAGGCACTAATTCAACGGATAAACTAATAAAATTAGCAAATTCAACGGAAGATACAAAATAATAATAATAACAATATTTAAAAATAAAAGGGAAGAAAATCTAAAACCTCAAAACTATTAAAACAAAATTTATCTATTTGAATTTATGTTTTATATTAACTCAAAGTAGAAATTCTTCTATTACGAAGCACAAAACTTCAATGCAAATTTACAACTTCTGATTTTTCCACATTGCTAAATTTTAATAAACCTTTAACAATACAGAAAAAAAGTTTTATAATTTCCATTGCAGAATATTTAATTCATAAAAATGATAGATCATCATAGTCATTTAGTCATATTATTTCTAGTTTAAAAACTTATAACATGGTTTTAAAAATTTAAAGTTAGTTTTTAACGAATAGCCATGGATATAGATAAAAAAAGTGCATTACAACATCATCCTTTTCAGCTGCTTTGGTACGGCGAAGCATAGCATCAGACAAATTTTGAATCGATTTCTAAAGGATCAATACTAGATCAATAGCAAACTTTTTTTCGACCCAGACGTTTATCTTCGTTAACACCAGTTATCACAAGTGATACGCCAAAAACAAAGCTTCTGAGACTTAAAAAATAACACATAAATTAAATAAATATACAGGTCAAAGACGAAACTCTGTCAGCTGTTCTGAAAACAGAACTTAAATATTTTTTAAAAAAATATGTGGAGTTATATTGGCTTGATGAAATACAATAGCAAGAAAACAACAGCGAGCTTCCTGTTCTACCCCAGGTGCTGTTAACTCGTCTTTTTTTTTTTTTTTTTTTAGAATTGATATCGTTCATTATTACTATTTGGCTTTCCGGATTTCTCAAGAATATAGCATTCGTCTTGTGTAACGTTGGATAGGGTACTAAAAAAATGAATCTACTACATCTTAAGTGATAGGTGCTAATCCTGTACAATAATTTATAATAGGATTTATTTAATAGGAGAATTTGGGGAATCAATTGCTGTTGAGTTAAAAGTCAGCTATATTTGTTCTGCATCATTTCTGAACCACACGTGTGGTTTGTGTAGGGGAACCATCTCGTTGAAAGCAATAATATTCTGGCCATTATGAGCAATACTTTTTCTTTAACGTTAAAATCTTAGCATTGTTTTTTTTATCTCACTTTCAATGTAAACTAACGGGAGTTTACCTCATTTAGAAACAGTCCCCAAAATCTTCTAAACGAGGCATTTTTTACTACCTTGGAGATAATGCTGGTTTTCAGCGATGTTATCATTGCCCATGGTATAAATTGACCATGTTATATCAATTATGGTGTTTAGATTTAGCACTAAAACAAATAGTCTCTTGACTGAAAAGACATATCTTTTTCCAGCTTCCCCCAAAAACATTTTTTTCCCTCTGTCTTTGCTTCCTTTTAGTCGTAGCACAATCTGAAGCTCAGTACTTTTTTTTTGTAAGCTTTGCATCCCAAGTGTCCATTTTCAGAATGTTTTACACAAAGATTCCCTCTATAGTTGAGCTCTTGCTTTAGTGGTCTAGAAGATTTAGACTGTCTCGCCGTATTCTTTCCCTGGCCATTTTCAATATTCTTTTGTCAGAACGAATTGTGTAGTGCAAAATCTTTTTCGGGGCATCATCAGCATCTCGTTGAACCTTCTGGTTCTTCTGTAAATGAAATATATCTTCACACCCATCTCTTTTAATTCTTTGTTGAATGTATTTATTACAACTTCTTTAAACTTTTTTCTTTTAACCCAAGAAAAGCTGAAATAGAACTAATGCAATATATTAAAATTGCAATAGGTTATATCTACCTTACACTTAATGACCTGTAAATAATTTGGTCAACAGTTGTACACATAATGTTTTAACGTGCTTCAAAACACTGTCTGAGAACTTATTGACCATAGTGTTTGTTCGCAAATACACTGCATATTTTTCTTCATTGGCATACCGCTTTTAGTATCAGGATAGAATTGTTGCACAAAATACTGAACACCTTCTTACTTTGATGTAGTTTCTCATAATAATACTTTCCCCTAATTTCGTACTTACAGCATGTGCTAAAGGAGGATTGCACATTCCATCACGTAATTCAGTGCAATTATGAACAATGCATAGTTACGAGATGTATTTTGTTTAGTTTTGTTTTTTATCTAAATGGATTTCTCTTTTATTTAGATTTTAGATCGTCACCTTGTTGTTGGAATGGAACTTACTAAAGAAGATTTGGAACGTCAAGATAAGATTCAAATGGTCCGTGGAATGTTCAAAATATCACGTCAAAGTGGTAAATAATATTTTCTTTGAAATTTTATCTGAAAAGCATATAACTTTGAGATTGATAAAATAGTTCATGTTCAATGTCCGTTTGAGCCATTGTTTAAAAAACAGTTTTCGTCTACATATAAAAAGCTTTGTTAAACCAGCATGAATATAACAACCAATACAGTTTTATGTTTTGTAGCATTGTTGCTTTGTTGAGCAAGTATGTTAAAGCTTAACTGGCATGTTTTATTTTTAAATTAAGAAATTACCACTTAAACCATATATGTTACCCACACACACACATAATGGGGAAAATTTCATTTCGCCATTAACGGCACGTTAAAATAACCTTCCCGTGACTTCAAGGCAACCATCTCGAATATTTACCTTTTTTTTCAAAGATGTCAATGAAAATATCTTTACAATACTGAACACGATTATTTTTCGTTTGTTCATTTCCCTTTTAAACAGTAACCAATTTATCTGACATTAAAGTCCTGACATTATAATTTTAAACTTCCTTCATGTTAACAATCAGAATTTCATACAAAACGTTGATAATTTCTCAATAAATAATAATAATGATGTATACGACTCTTTTATGTAATGTACTGTTTTATTGCTATCGACTGCTGTAATATTTCTGGCAAGTCAATGATGGGCTGCTGCTGCCGACTGCTATTATAGTTGTCATAGTTGCTAGCGTATCAGTCGATCGATTTTTTTTTTCGTAACATGCCTCAAGCATTCAGGTTCAAAATACACAGGCAACTCATGCCACTTCTAGGGAATAAGTTGAACTAATCTATTTCCAAGCAAAGGAATAATGAAAAGAATCAGAAGTAACAGGGTTAAAAGCAAAATTATATTTCTCAAAATATAACAATGTACTAAATACTTTAAAATAATGGAAGAAATTTTCAATTTTCTACTGACAGATCAAAATTGCCTTGGGGTTAATGTAGCTACAGCTACAATTTTGTTGCGTAATGCGCAATTGCGTTTGCGTTTTATGTGCAATTACTTAATAATGCCTTTTTACTTAAGCGTCTCAATGAATCATTAAAACTGTTGGCACTTGCTTAGTTGTACGTTAGTTGGTTCCGAGCTGCGAACAACAGAAACAAAAATTTTTATTTAATTCTCTAATGGTTGTGCACTGTTTCAGTATTCTGTCGCTGCGCACAATATTCAAATATAAATATGAATGAGAAACAGTATTTTTGGTTGTGTGGATCCCTTATGCCATATTGTACTTGCATTATTATTCTTAACTTTACAATGTTGTAAACTTTTCCATTACAAGTACATAAGAGGATTCAAGTCAAAGGTGTGAGATAAGATACTTCTACACTTGAATGGACGATGTAGTTATTGAAAAAAACTATCCGGCGTTATTAAACTAAAGAGTTTTAGCAGAAAAAAATTAAAAACAAGAGTGTTAGCCAGCTTGTTGAATCTCTAAATGAATGATTTGGCATTATCATTACAGTTTAATAACGAAGAAAAACTTTCAAAATTTTCCCCGAGATAGATCTTTTACTGATGAAATGTATAAAAAGTTGATGCTGATATAATTCAATAACCTTCTATTGTATATTCTTGTGTAATGTATCAAAAACTATTTACAGCATTATTTCAAACTGCATCAATGTAAAATTAAAAATCAGTCGAAATGAAGTCAATCACTTTTTAAAAACTAATGAATTTTCGGTATTATATCATACGAAATTTATATTTAAAAAAAACCCAGTGTTTGTTATTTTCTTTGTTACTTGAAAATGCAGTAAATGAAAAATAACCTATCAGTGATCTCATCGATATACTTCCGTCTGACTTTTTTATTCATTGATAAATTTAATTTATTTTTTGTAAATTTGCATCCCTTTAATTAATCTCATTGATACATTAGAACCGTATAAAAGAACGAGACAGTTTTTTTTCCTCTTTTTCCTTTTCTATTATTTAAGTTTTGACTAAAATATCAGGATATTCTTTTTGCATGCTACAATACAAAACAAAAATGGCTTTTAAATTTAAAGAAAAATTTGATCACCAAGCAAACCCCTAAAAAATTAAGTTGAGTTGAATACAATGATAGAATCCATGATATCGATGTGGAATACAATAGCAAAAAATGTGAACACGAGTTTAAGTATAGAAGGGGAAAGTACCAAATGTAACTGAAGAAATACTAAAAACTAAGAGAGACGTATTTGTTCGTGGGTTATTATTTTTTTTCTTTTTTTTGGTAAAATGCAAATGTATTTACCCTGTGTACATTTTCAAAGGAATCATATGTGGTTGCAATAAAGAGAGTCTTTTTAATAGTCAAGGTGAGATACGAAAGATACATTCCGTTTTTCTTGCTTAATTTGATAATAACAAGTAACTTAACTGACAATAACAACCATAAAATTTAATTTAAAGTTCATTGTTATCTAAGAGAATAGCAAAATAGAACGAATTTTTCTACTTCAGGCATAACGAGCTTAAGGTGGGCGAACACGTTAAATGTTTTTTTTCTCCATCAGTCACTGTACCTTTCAAAAAATTTATAAGATTATTAAATATGACATAAGTAATACATATATCATGTACATAATAATATCATGTAATTTAACTTTTTAAAGGTCCATTAACGGTGGAATGGGAAGGTCTTCAAGCTACAATTGTCCGTCCTGACGTCAAGGCTACAAACGGTATCATTCATGTCATAGACCGTGTGATGATGAAAAGACGAGATCTCACTAAATCTGGATCAGCATGTTGGGACCCATCAATGTTTTGCTTATTGTTCTCAGTTTTGTTTGTCCTCATATTAGCCAAACTTTAATTTACAATACTTAAAAAGCATAAGGATAAAATGTAATTAAAAGCAGAAACAAAGGGAAATTATTGAATGTTACAAATTTCGGAATGCAATAAGTTAATCTAAAGAACTTCTGTTATGCTATGAGGTATTTTTTCCGTTTTTTGCATACATTTTCATAAATTACTTCAATATTTTATGTAAAAAACGTTACTGGACTCTATTGTTGCTTCAAAATGTAAAACACTTGGTTAAATAATTAACCATTTTAGTCTCTACGTTGAAATTTTCATCCATAGCTTATAAAGTTTCATTTTGTTAAGCAAGGTATTTTTAAAGATACTATAAGTTTTCTGTTTTATGAAACTCAAGCAATGAAGCATATATGGCTCCTATTCAATTAAGAATCATCATCTAGTTCCCGAGTTAGTTTAACTTATTGTTGCATTGTTTTGCTTCAATTAGCATGTAATGTTTCTTCATCAGAAAGTTTCATCAGATCAAATATTGTGAGCAATAAAGAGCTCTAATTCGATTATTCCAAGGCGAACACATCTCTAGAAAAATATTATGTTCATCAGTAGGCCAAAATAATGTTAATAAAGTACTTGTTAAAGCAAACTGTTACATGACATGAGCGGCTTGAACTAAAAAGCAGAAATCAATGCTTATTCGTGTATGAATATTAATTTCATGTTTCCATGGTATGCTTTAAGTATCTTGTAGTTTAAAATGCTTTGGACTATTGGTTCTGATAAAGAAATACATTTACATTTTTGTCAAACATTAATATTTGTAAGAATCTTCCGTGAGTAACATGGATGCTGAGAATTAACTGGTTTTATACTTGTTGAACTTGCATAAAGGAGCTTGAAACTGTTTTTAAGATGATGTGTTTGTTCGCAGAACACTAAAGGTGTAGATGAAATGCTCTAAGAACAGATAATAGACCGCATTCTGGTGGTTGCAACCAGATGCAATGAAGGGAAAAAAAGTCATCATAACTGAGCCAGCAGGTTTATGTAAATACAAATTAAGATCAATGGCATCGTACGGAAACTCAGAAAAAAAAGCGCTTTATAATGAAAAATTGTAAGATGCAATATATTATTCTGTAACCGAAAATTCAATTTTTGGGAGAATCAGAAACATATTTCGTAACTATATAATCAAATAAAAATTCAAAACAACTATTGCAATTGCTTTCCTTATTCGCTTAGGCGATCATATATATTTTTTTATTTGCTTGAGTTTATGTAAAGTGCTTGGAAAAACTCTTTCAGGTTGATTTTTTAAACTTTTCAACTTAATGGATTCAAATTTTCAAAAAAAAATATTTTGTTTATTAGTTTTAGGACTCTTTGTTTCAAGAATGCATGTACTAAAACCTTTTAATTCTCAGATTTGTTTACATTTCACAATTCAAAACAATGCAGACTAGATATTTTTGTGCAAGTTACAAAGAAAAATTATTAGGATGCATATCGTGTTAGTTTGTAACATATCGGAGGTAACACAAATCACAACAATCATAGTTAGAGCTCTGAGCTGTGTTTTCGGTTTCTGCATCGAAACGTTGTTGCAACAAAAACCCGCATGCAAACTGTTGAATCAATCTGCATGAAGCTAATGTTTTTCAAACCTGATCTAAGCGCATTTTTATGCACTGTCTGGTTGTACATGAGAACTGTGTGTAAATATCTTTTGGCATATTTTTCATAATAATATTAATTACTTTACTAGTGTTTTGTATAGATAGGTTCTGAGTGTTCTGTTATTGCATTCAAACAAATATTTGCCAACTTTTCCATTCGCTTCTACTCTAGCCCATTTGGCTACGAAATGATGCATTGACATGAGTAGAGACTTTAAAGGTAAGAAATTTGCAAACTGCATTTTTGTTTTTAAGTGGTATGAAATTTCCGGAAAAAATACTATCTCAAGAATATTCAGAGATGATTATTTGTATTATGTTTTTAAAAATTCCATAAAAAAACTCATATATACTGCCACTTGGTTCACATTCACTGCCATTGAGCATTTGATAAGTTTGGGAATAAAAAACTAAGTATATTTTTTAATTCAAAATAGTAAGTGAAAAACTAGTTTGTAATGTATAAAAAAAAATATTCATTTTACTTTAAATCTACGCTGCAAGTATTACACTGTACTGCACCTTATTCATGTGTTTTTGAAAGTGATTTGTAAAGTTAAAAGTTTTTCATGATCTCATTGTGGAATAAAGCGCCGCTTTATTTGACGTCATAGATTTATTTTAAGCTATCATTCCATCATATCAGACATGTAATTAAGTACCATTATGCATATTTCTGTGAATAATGTCGAATACTTAACTCTTCAGTTGTATCTAAAGTGATAAATCCACAATCCTCTCTTTTTTTTAAATTAAATACCCTGGTTTAATGCATTCCCATAAATATATTGCTACACATTCCAACAGGTTTTATTCTGAGTGCCAGTGTTTGGCACTAGTCACTTATACGTCATCACATGCCGATAACGCATGGTGAAACTAACAATAAAAAGGACTCACTCTAGATTTAGCATTTCACCGCTTGTGAAATTGAAAATATTTTCAAGTTTCTTGGGTAATATATGTAGCCATAAAATTTTCATTATTAAACTATGAAGAATTGTTTTTACTTTACATCTCAATCAATTAGTTTTGCTTCTTTTTTGTCTAGTAAAAATGGACTGGTTTAATTTGATTACTAATACCAAAATGTTTCCTGCTCCCTATATATCATGTTGAAAATCGAGTTTTGTCATTTTCTGTTTAATTTTTGGATTGGAAATCATGTAGAATTTCTTTAAAATGAAGAACTATGTCAAAGAAGTTTCTATAGATGGATTTGCTGAAGCTCTTGTTATGTTAAGAGCTATTTTATTTAAAACATGTACGTGTAAATAGATGTTTCAAAGCAGTTGCAAATACAGATCGAGCTGAGATATTTATGTTTCATTCTTCACTTTTGTAATTAGATACTCTTCTATTTATGCCCCTTCAACTCAATTACATACTTTGGCAATTTAAATATATAACTGAAAATGTAAATAGATGTTGCACGTCAGTTGTGAAGGTTACGTTGAAAGTGGTATTCTGTGAAATTTTTGAGCTTTTGTAATTAAAAATCAGTGTTGAATTACATTGATAATTTTAGAATGTATATTTTCAGCAAAAAAGACACATTTTGGATCATTATTCAACATGAATAGCAATTCGATGAAAAACTAAAGAAAATACTTTTTTAAATATAATAACGATTTATTTGGTTAGTTGAACAAAATTTATTGATTACATATATATTTATAAATATATATGCATATATACACATACATATATCTCTGTGTTAATTAAAGACCGATGTTGAACAATTTATTTATTTGCAAAATCATATTTGTCGTTATCTAGTAGCAGATATGTAAAGTAAAGTATGTGTTGTGTACATTTGATATTATCTTCTATTTTATTGCTAACGTGTTATTGTTAAAAAGATGAAAAATATGTTGTTAAAAAAATTTCGGCATCTGGTAAAATTCGTACTGCTATGTCTTTAAAGCCGTAGGCTTAACATGTTTCTTAAATGTGTGGGTTACAGATCTTATAAAAAAGAATTAATTGTTGTTTCTTGTGCTTTGTATTTTTTATAATAAGAAATTTAGACCTCTTGTAAGTTTGCCTTTCAAGCTGTACTTATTGATCGTCGGTGTGTCTCTGCGCAAAGGAGTGTGTTAAGGGTCCGGCCTGAATCTCTGGTGCATTTTGATTGGCACAAACTCTCGCTTTCTGATTGATGATTGGACATTTATAAAGAAGTACGCAATGTTCTGTGCATAATAAAACATTTGGTAATTCCAATTTTCATGTGAATAATCTATGTAAAAACTTCAAAATACTCCGATTTCTAATTCTAATGCAAATAACATTTCTTCTTGTAAAAAAGGCCGGGCCTGAACCTAAAACGACAGATTGTAGAAATATTAGGCTTCGGAAAAGTTTATCTTCCTTAATAGATGCATTGAATTCTGGCATAGGATTCATTCACGAAGAATCCTTTTGCGAAAACTTCCATTAAAATCCGCGTAAAGCTAATGCAACGTCATGATGTGGAGCAATTGTTTTGCATTGGTGAAAGGGCCAAGCAATTTGCATTTTGAAAACTTCACTCACGCAAAAAAAGCCGATTTTAGGATTTTTAATATTCATTTCAAGTAATTCGTGCTAGATACCATGCTTCCACGGAAGTAAATATTAGATTGATGCATTTAAATATTTTCAGTTTCGAGTTGTTTTGGCTTCTAGACATTTTTAGAGGAGTAACACAGATAGTTTTAAAGTATTTGTACAAATCAAAAATATTTTACTATTTCAAAATTCCTACATAAGAATTAATCTATTCAGTTGATTAAGGGACCGAATTACCCATACTCTGAACTCTTTCAAAAAGAACACCTAGCATTATTAGCATGGTGTACGTACATGGTCAAAAATTTCAGGGAAACCGTGTGTTTTATTACGGTTCATAATAAATGTTTCAGTATTTGTCTTACTAAAATTTTAGCTACTTGCACAAACAGGCTTAAGTGCAAAATGTAACGATTGTACGGAATTTCCCTTCTAATCAGTAACATTGATGACTAAATATTTATGTCGGCACGTTATTTGTATAAACATTTTATTTCGTCTCCAATTTCATCATTTTTTAGTGTGAAGTTTGTTCCATAATATATTATTCAAAATGCAAAATGCTTAGTCTGGCTTGTTTGTTATACTTACCCCTGTGCACATTTTGACAATCTGTGGTATTTGTTTGCTTCTGTACAGACGCATGTTATGAAGTAAGCTTCCAAACCTGTTGCAGTTAAATTGTAACTAAAGAATTTTAGAGCTCACCTTGTAATTACTGTGTTACAGACATATACAGTTATAAACCAAGATGCCTTCTCAGTCACGCATTACTATTTCCTAGTTGCTGAATTTGTTTCAAATACTTGTTGTAGAATCCAAAAATATGACGTGAGGCAGGCAGTCTCTTCGATATTTATTTGGAAAAAAGTAGCTGGGACATTATGATATTGGTTATTGAAGAATGTTTCTTCGTATCCATGTCCATGAGAAAAAATAAAAAATTACGATGCCACACATGGGGTTTCCACTTTTTCCCAGACTGTATACGACTTTCCAGTAATGTGCAGCTGAACATGTATAAAATTAATTGATTAGTGTTTCGAATTTCGCACCATAACGAAAAGTGTATCTAAAATAGAATAAAACGATTCTTGTGAAATGTTCTATTTCTGGTGTGTTTTTCTTTTATACTCTTTCTTTTTTTCCATATTATGAAATTTCTCTTTAGTCTCTTTGTATCCGTCATATTTTTCCAACTTGCAGGGTAGATGAAGACAAACTATACCAAATGCATTCTTATTTTCGTGTTATATTTCTGTTAGGCAACTCTTGAATCATTTCGCTTACTCGAACCATTAACTTTAATATTTTGATTGAAAAAAGTATTTTCTTTTCTTCTGTGATACGTCAATTAGAGTAACGATTTCAAACATGATGTGATGAATTCTCTTATGTTTTTTAGGTTTCAAGTCTGACGTAGATAAAAGAAGTTGAGACGAATTATAAATGCATGATGTAGTGCCAAGAATTTTTAGTTATCACGGGCCTAAGTGAAAAAATTTAGAATTTGTATCAGTATTTCTGAATGTTTTAATCTTCAGTTTAATCTAAGACAGTATTAAGCAATACGAAGTAAGTTCAACACGTGGGACAAATATGAGGGAAATTTGCATTATGTTTGAAAAGTATCTGAACCTAAGCCGAGGAATAAAACATGGCAAGCCGTGGAGCGTTGAAACCTAATCACATGCAAAAGTGTCCATAGTATTCCACACAATTCTATCAGCGGTACTGCCATAAATGGAAGCATTCCGATAAGACCTGCTTTTAAATGGAGTTTACTTCGGCTTTCTTAGCCATAAGGTCCTTTCTGGTATGAAGTTTCGTTCATTTATGTCGCCGTTGAGTTTGTGGCAAAAAGTCGCAGGGGGCCAGATCGGGAAAGTGCGAAGCCTGTTGAACCACAGGAGTCTGATTTTTTTTTTTTTTTTTTTTTTTTTTTTGTGTGTGTGTGTGAATTAAGTGCCAGAAATCAGCTGGCAAATCGTTACCGGAAGTTATATGCACCTTTCGAATGGTTTCCATTTGGCTGTAGCCCAATTTCTGAAGATATTTGATGCAGTAGCGCTGCTTCAGCCGTTTCAACACATTCCTTAAAAAAAAAGACGAGAACAGTACACACTAACAAAGTCAAACGCAGTTTTCCAACGACTGACGCAATAGACGTGGAGGAAGAAATTCACGCATGCACATAACAGCTCATGCAAGCGCGCTTGATTCATCAGATTTTCACGATGGCAAAAAAAATACGATACTTGTTTTAAAAACTTTTATTTCAGGGTAGCAAGTTCAGTGCAAACAGATCTAATCGGGAATTGAGAAAAATCAATTCTTTCGTTTATGACATGAAGCCTTTAAGTATTGTGACTTTTGTGACAAGTAAAAAGAAGGGTTACGTATTGATTTTTTTTTTTTTTTTTTTTTTTTTTTTTTTTGAGGTAGGTGTTCAGTGGCGCTGAGGTTTGAAAGTTAATTAAAGTGATCAATTACTAAATTGGGGTGGGTTCAGAGGTAGATTTAAATTATAAAATATAACCCTTATGAAAACATGTTTGAAGTTACTTCTAAAAACAAATATTTGGTGAAATCGTCAAATATATAAGGAGTTGTTCTTTCCGATAATAAATGGTTGCAAACAAAAAAAGTTAAACACTAAGTACATTTGACGTTCAGTTTTACGAAACTCTAATTACAACAATTTTTGCAACCAATTATACAGAAAGAGAAGTAAAATAACAGAACGTAATTAAAAGGAAAAAATGATAAACAGTGTAGTGGTATTTTTATTTACGTTGCACCATTTTACTTATCATATGGATACCTCAGTGGCCAAATCGATTAACTCCACTATTTCTTTAAAAAATCCTCATTTCTGCTTTAATAGTGCTTTATCAATGCTTAGCATGTGAATTTATATTAAAGTTTTGGCTCAGTACATTTCTGACCATGTGATGGCAACAAATGTAACACGAGGACTTATTCACTCCTATGGATAACACTATCTTCTTCATCACTTTTCTCGACATTTTGTTTTATGGAGTTAATCGATTTGGCAAGTGAGGCATCCATATTTTAGATTAAAATTTTCGATTATGTCAAACACAACACACGGTGTTTGTCACAAACTGTGACAAACTATTCACTAGTCTGAAAAACTCTTCATCTAAGAATATATAAATTCTTACTATCAATTTTTGAATTGAAAACGGTAAGAGTATATTTACCGTTTGCTTTTCTTTTTTACGAATTCAAAGTAAAGTTCCAGGCGGCTATTTCTTACAAGTTTCAGCTTCCGAAACCAAAATCTGCGGCAGGGTTCTTTCACTCCTATTGAATTTTCATCCCCTTTCTACGAACTTCCTTTTATTCCCACATGTCAAAGCGATTTGAAAAAGATCAAGCGTGATTACTCTTACCTTGTTTAAAGTTTGTAAGGCATTCTGTTTTCTTTTTTGAGGCCGAAACCAAAACGGAAAGTGCTTATGATTACTAATAAAACAGAATAATGCACCATATCTGCATTGAAGCAAACTAAAACTAATGCTCCAATATGCAATGGCAAAACAAAAGGGAATTACCACATATTTCAAATGCAGGTACTAATTCTACAGTGGTATACGTTCAGTTTTGTCGACACAAAACCATTAGTTTTACAGCAGCTGCCCATGAAAATATGCATGTTATTCGTGGTACTAACTTCGATTGCTTGAACAACTCAGTACATTAGAGTCGGTGCCCTTGCTGCATTAAATGACCACAGTCTAAGGAAAAGCAAATGTCAATAGTTGTTGAAACTTGATTTGAAATGTTTCAATCAAGTTTCAACAGATAAGGAGTGAACTGCTTGAACAGCAGTTTCAAGTTTAACCCTGGCTCGGAAAAATCGAAGATCCGGCACTGTTTTAACCGATTAACCTAAGATTCAATACTCATGAGTTTCGTGATAAAAGTTTCTGTCTTCATTTGCATTACATGTTGAGCCATAAATTTCTTTTTATCGCAATTAAAGAATACAAATAAATCAAAAAGCATGATATGTTTCATGTTGGGATTTTATAGCTGGTTCAAGAACAGCTTAACTACGAAAATTGAAGCTAGTGTAAAAAAGCAAATGAATAAATAATAGTTAATTTCTAACCCCTTACTAGGGAACAGTAATTGTGTAAGCTACCTTACGATGTAGATGACCCCTAATTAGTTTTAAAAAAAAAGTAAAATGAGCATTGTACTCAGTGGACAGGACTAGGGTTTAAGAAACCGAGTGCTATTGTATCACTATTTAATTTAATATTGCCTACTCCTAACGTAGTAGTGTCCCAGTTAATTATGTAGCTCAATAGGCAACACTCCAACTGCACGTCGATTTAACTTCACGGTGACAAGAGATGAGATAATGGGTGTCACGTGACACGCTCGTCGATTCGCTTAACTTTGACGCATTCACCGTTTTAGTTTGGTGGACTTTTTTTTTTTTTTTCTTGCTTAATCCCTACCTGCATAACTCATTTAGCAACCAAACGCTTTGCATGAACAATGAGAGAGAACAGAAAGCGCTTGGCTAAATTTACAGGAAGATGACAAAATTCACTAGTATTACAACTCCGCCACCAAATTAGTATTTTATTTCTTTATTTCTTTCTTTATTTATATATTTTTTTCAACTTTCTCTGATTTAACGAAAGCCTGTATTTCCTTTCATTCCCACATACAAAACTGATTTTAAAAAGATGAAGCGTAATTAATCTTATTTTTTGAAGATTTCAAAATCAGAATTGGTTTGCACAATTTTAAGTCTATGAGAACATAATGCGCTTTTAAAGGGCAATCCTCGATATAAGCAACAGTACTTTGTGATTTATGAAATTTCTATCAACTTCCATTTCAGATTATGTTTTCTTGGAAAAATCCCTCTAACTAATATCGCGAAGTCATCCTAGAGTTAGTGATGAGTCACAAATCCTAAGAATTAGTAAGAATAAGTGGTTTTTTAAATTTGAGGAATATAGAAATATTTGAAAATAATACTGGACCCCAAAGTTATTAATTCCAAGTATAATGCAGCTTAAATTCAAACTGAAACAGACTAAACAAAGTAATGATATGACGACGATAACGATAAATTCAAAAAATTTTAAACTGAACCACCTCCAACATCGCTAATGGCTTATGATGTACAGAAAAAATATTTTCGAAGCCAGGGATGCAAATGACTAAGTTTTTCGAACCATGATTATTCCTCGACAAAACAATAACAAAAGAAAGAGCCAATATGAGTATTCACAGAAAATTAACCAAGTTCTTTACGAAAAAAACGTAACAAACCAAGTATGTTTGTATTTTTGTGATTTTTTTTACGATTACGATCCGTTTTCAAGGAGAAGAACGTTTACGAGGTTTAACGAGGTTTAGAACGAGCAAATATCGCTGACTCTTCATTCTCGTTACAAACGAAATTTATTATACTGTTTCTCTTCAAAAAAAAAATAAAAGAAAGAATCAAAGAAACAAAACGAAAAATCCAATGTTTCCACATGGTTAAGACTTACTTATCGCAATCTACATTGATTTAAAAAATGATATAAAATAAAACTATAAAGCTGTCGTTAATGAACACACAAAATTCAATTTTCAATTAATATGAAGAATAAGTGAATGGGTCTCCAGAAGAAGGGGGCATATGTTAGACTTGACCTTCATTAATATTTAGTCCTTCCTGTCCTAGAAGACGGGCATATATTACGAATTTAAAATATAATTTTTAATTTGTAACATATGCCCTTCTTCTAGGGACCCATTCAATTATCTATTCTAGCGTTTCTTAAATTGTGTTCCGCGGAGCCCCAGGGTTCCACGAAGCTCGCTCAGGGGTTCCACGAGACTTGCATGTTTTCATTCCACATATTTCTAATTTGTCACTCAAAAAAAACAATAAAAACGCTTTCCCAAATTAAAAAAGAATTTACTTTAACTTTTGTATACTAATCTGAGCTTTATTAACCATCCAGGGTTAACCACTATAGGAATAATTTTATTTGTCGTCTGAAATTGTGCCTTTAAGATTCCACTTCGAAATTTTTCAAAGATCAGTCATAAAGCACCTCTTTCTCACTTTTAAACACTTCGATTTCGAAAAAACTCTGGAAGAAGCTTCTTATCACTAAATATCTCCAAAGATAGTTTAAAAGTGCCTTCAATGTTGAAAACTTATGGAAGGACGCCCCAAATTCCGTTTCCTGCAGCTGTGCCAAATATTGCCTAAAATTACGATTTTTGACGTAAATTTCAAATATTCCACTATTAATACCAGCCACTCTCCCAGTATCTATGGCAGTAGTCAAAAGCACAATTTTAACACTTAGCGAGTGAGGATTTAACAATTTAAGTCAACAAAACATAGTGACATCAAAGTTTTTAAGTTTTAAAAACTTTTTCTGTGTAAATGTTAGTGAATTATTAACACTATTGTAGGTAAAACACATCATTATTTCTATTCCTAATAACGAAAATCATATAACTTATGCATAAATTATGAGGTTATGTATCCCTTTTAAAAATACTCAGAATCACAAATAGGCATAGGCGGCTCGTACCAGGGGGCAAGAGGGGCAATTGCCCACTCACTTTCAACAGTAAAAAGACTTTGCCTCTCCACTTTAGTTAAAAACTAAGGGTCTTTAAGATAAAAACCTGGGCTTGCTCTCAAACAGAACCTTGCCTACGCCACTGCAAAGTATTGACAAAAAACTAATGGTTCGGTGAAAAAAAGAGAGCATTTAAAAGGGTTCCTCTGATCAAAGAAATTAAGAAACGCTGATCTATTCTATTGTGCTTTGATATTTTAAAAAGAAATTTAAAGTCTAAGAGTTTGGATTAGGGGAAAGTGGCTATTATTTTATGTTTGCACTGTTCTTAATTAACCACTTTCACATTGGAAATTAATTTCACGGTGTTCAGCCATGATTATTAATGATTCACTTAATTCAGCTTTTAAACAGAACTTAACACAAGCCATAAACGTCCTCATAAACAATTTTTAATATTGGAAATCAATTTAAAGAATCTTCGAAATCGTTCTCATAAAACTGGGAATGCAATCATGGTGATTTATGGAGCACAAAAAGAAATCAAAGGGCAAAAGTTTCGAAGTTTTTAAACACGTTTCTAATGTGCCATTATCGATTTGAATTTGAATGTGTCTCACAAGCGAAAAATTATCGGAAACAAATGCAGCTATTTCAAGCGATCTTCAATTAGGATTTCATTGTGCACTAGCCATTCATCATCTATTGCAAAAATCTAATCAAATTCGATCTATAAATATTTCATTCCTTCTTTAGCATAATGTATACATTAGAGGATTGATTCGCATTGGTGTTTTGCTAAGATTTTGTGAAAAAATAATACATTTGCGTTGCAGATAAGCGTTTCTTTAGAAAATGATACGATTCCCCTGAAATCAGTTTTTTTATTTTTTAATCTAAATAAAAAAAAACATGTTTCGAAGGAAATTTTATTTAAATTCTATTTTAGGAAAATTTCTGCATTACATTTGAATACCAAAGGGGAATCGTATGTCTGTATATCGAAGTAGGTTTGTACCATGATTGAAAAGTTTTTCAAGTCAGATTAAATTTTCTTTCCATTCATTGTTTTAGAGTACCTTATAGTTCTGTATATTCAATTTTCATCGCATTTGCTGAGAACCTTTGTAAAACTTTTTCCTTCCCGTTCTTAAAATCTTGGTCTTTACCAAAAATTGTATTTAACTATGCAAGTTTGTTGTAAACAATTTTATGTTTAAAAATGAAAAACGAAATCTTTAAAAATGTTAAAGTACCTACAGCATTGCATTTTCTCGCAAAAATTATTTATAGCAATTATTATCCAAAGTTAAAAAAAAAAAAAAAACGCTTCAGTAAACTTTGTTCAGTTTCTGTTTTTTTTTTTTTTTTTAATGAATCTTATAACGTAACTCAGATTTCTGGAATGCAACTTAGTTGTAAAGCGATATAAATTTGGCAAAAAAGAATTATCTAAAGAATGACCATGGCTCACATAACAAAGAATTAGATAAAATGGAATGTGTGGATTTATCTAGAGCACCATGAAAAGAGAATCGATATTAACAGGCTATGATAAAAGCCTGAAATGAGGGTAACAGACCATTCGTTTCCTTATGCAGCTGTTAGGAAAAGCAATGTTTCACAATGTGTTGAGTGAAAAATCTTAACTCGAAGCTCCAAAATATGCTTTTACACCCTTTTTTGTAAACTTATACGCTCTAACAGACAACTAAATATCCTCACATTTTTAGAATTTGTTTGGGAATTTCAGCGTTTGTGGTCCACCAAGTCCAACACGCATTTCTCCATCTCAAAAATGAGCATTTAGTCGGAAATCCTAAGCACATAAAATTATTTGCACAGAAGTTATCATGTGTGACTTAAACTTGCGGCTAAGATGGCTTTGAAGCCGTCGCAATCAGCGCCTTTTCTTTTTTCCCTCAAGTAACTGGCTGCTAAATAGTCTGTGGGTTCGAGGCGCAACATGTAAGTTCAGTCATGGCTACCTGCGATCGACCTGACTTGTGCTTTGTTCAGTGCACCAAAAAGGGAGAAATAGCGAGAAACGTTTTATGAAAATAAGTGGGCAAACACCGATTATATATATATATATATATATTATATATATTAGGGTGGTCCTTATTCATACAGGAAAAAAAACATTTCGGAATCCAACATGTGACGCCCCCTAGTTTTGTGTCACTATAATAAAAGTAACGTGTGCAAAATTTGAACTCGATCGGTCAATAATAACACGTGCCCCTAGGCCGTTGAACTTTAACACTTTTGATAATTTTCCAACAAATCTTCGAGTTTTTACTTCAGACTCAGTACATCGTTTCTCCTAGGTTTGCAAAATATTTTTACAGTGAGGTAGCACTAAAATTAATCTTTATAATTACTTTATATCGTCTAAAGATTTTACGTTGAATAAGAATGAAATAATGCTTTAGAAACTTTCCTTAATCGTACGCTTTTCTCAATGTATCTCGATAGTGTGTACTTTTTTCCGATAGTCTTGGACGGTCTGTTTTGTGACTTTTGTGTGTCTTGTTTTTGTGACTCATATTCGGTAAATTCGTTGCGAAATTCTTCGATTAATATTGTGATCCTCTTTCAGTTGTATCATTCACAATTTTCAGTATTTTAACGATCTTTCTTCCCTTTAAAGAGTTTCCTTCATTTTGCCGTGAATCAGGATCAAATAGAAAAAAATCTTTTAGTATTTGTAACTTATCAAACAGTTTTATTGACTCGTAATTGATTCTATGAAGAAGAAGATATTAACTAAGAAAGTATTCCAAATCATCTAGTTATCTGAAATTTGTTAAACAGTCATCAGACACGTCTTCCTTATCACAAGAATTTTTTGGACTAATCTTTTCCTATCTTCAAAGTTAATTCCTTCATCCAATACGGACAAAGCTACTAGTTTATCCCCTAAATACCATAAGTGATTTATGAATTTTCCAATCACTGCTTCTGCTGCATGTTTGTCGTCATTTTGTACGCTGCTAGGTTTTCGGACATATTATATTATTCAAAGGAGCCTCGATTGGGTTGCTGCGAAAAACCATATCTTCATACAGCATTTAATTGTAAAACAGCTTTGTAAAACAGCATTGAAGGACTTTCTTTTCATGTAAGGTCAATCTAAATTGTTTCCTAAATATAAAAATGTTCAAACAAAAGTTCCTTTTGCCACTTATGTGGCTTAGGGATAAGCTCCAGGTTGCCGAAAACATATTCCTGTAGGAGGAAATTCACCAGGAAATATTATTACAATTTATGAGAATTATCTGTAACCTTTCCCAATTCCGCTTTTTACGAACAATAAATAATATGTCATCAACTTTGTCTTTTGGAATTTAAGTGGTATGTTTACTTGATTGAAGTCTTATTAGTTCTGAATGATGGAGATCTTTCCACAAAATTTTGAAGCGCTTAAATAATTGAATATCTAATCTAGAACTAAGAAAGGCAAGAACTTCTTTAAGGACACATTCTGCAATACGATTTCAAGTGCATGATGATGGCAATCCTAATGTAATATATCACCGTTCAGTTTTTGCTCTAAAAAATTGCATGCACAATTTATTGGTATTGCAAGTCGTTGTATCAAACACTACAGCTAGAACAGTTAGTAATAAAGAGCTAACGTCTAAGATATCATATACAACTGAAGAAATATCTAAGGAATTCCGTGTAGCTGTTCAAAATAAGGACCTGAAGCTATCACGGTAATCCTGTCGGCGTTCCTTTACCAGTTACATCTGGATGTAGCTTTGTATCCCAATGGATAACTACAAAATCTAAATTTAAGTTCATGAAATTTAATTTTACCTCTCGAAGATTTTCTCTTGCTCTCTTAAGGAATGTACCATTGATCACTAGGTCATTTGGATTCAAATTTACTGCATCTACATAGGCTGTAAATAAATGAACAACATCTTTATCCCTAATATGGCATTTGTCTAACAGTGATGAAAGGTGAGCAGATATCAATAGTTGTCAAGCTTTTTTGCATTGAGGTAAACCAGCTGTAGAAAACAAAAGTTCAACAGTTTAGGATAGATATCCATTTCGGTTTCTAAATCTTGTGAATCGCAAGAATTTGATGATAATAAAGGACTATGTACTGAAGTAGAAGAAAATTAATTTAAAGTATAGTTTTCTACATTGTTCTGATCTGGATAATTTTTTTTTTAATTTATATTTTAGCTATGGAAAATACAGTATATTTTTATGTTAGGAGTAATCAAGGATTTTTCGAAATTTATATTTTAAAAATTAAAAATTGTATAAGCATTTAGGTTTATAACTAAAGAACAGCGAATTAAAATATAATTCCAATTACTTATATCTATAGCATTGAAATCTTGCGACTCTATTTGCCACACCTATTACATACACAGGGAATTTTGTAAATCAACACCCCCAAAGCCTGGAGGAGGCAATTTGTTGCTGTCAAAGATCATTCATTAATGGTCTAGGTCATTCATTAATGGCCTATAGAATCCCTTGTGTCCATCTTGGTGGGAAGAAACGTTCCCCTGCTGCTTGGTTGGAACAAGCGCAGAAGAGCGGTACGCTTGACCCAAGGCCATTGGTGTACATGTACCCTCTGTAACATGTTAAATTTTACAGAATGAAGGTGAGAGAATGGTCGGTCTGGAAGTAGCAGCACCTATTGAGGTTCAAAATTACTTTAAATATAAAACGTTAGAATTAATTTTACATACAAATGAGAAAATCCGCAATTTTTTCTTCGAAACTCAAAAAAAGGGGCCCTAGGGGCACGTGTTAATATTCATGGATTGACTTAAAATCCATCATCCCTGGGATCATTTATTTGTATAATGGAACAAATTGAGGGGGCGTTGCGTAAAATATTTGCAACTTCAAAATATATAAGTAGAGGGAAAAGGACAGTTCTGCCGCAGGAGGAAGTGTGAAGTGGAACCACTTCCTCCCCACCCCCTGCCGACCCCCCCTCCACCTCCTCCCGTCCTTGGGGTTGACCTTGAGGTTGCGCGTGAAACTTGAAGAAGATGACGGGGTTTTCCCGAGATTTCGCCCTTCCTCGTTTTCGCTCGGCTACATTTTCGCCCTTCCTCGTTTTCGCTCGGCTACATTTTCGCTCGAGTTTTTGCTCTTCCTCGTTTTTGCTCGCGTTTTTACCGTGAAAGGTTACAGGGATATTTTTAGACTTTGTCGTTTTTACCGTGAAAAGTTTTTGGACTTAGAATATTTTTCCGTAACCTTATACGATGGTTTTCGAGTGGCAACCTGTTTAGGGTATGACAAAACGTCACAATTGTTGTCATAAGAATGTGTGATACTTTTTGTCATGCCATCCTCATGAAGTTGTACAGAGCTATTTCCAGTGTTTTTTTTTTTTTTTTTTTTACAAACATACTGCACTTTGTCGTTTTTTTTTTACCGTGAAAGATTTTCCCTACGTTTCTGAACTTTGTTACAAAATAAATTTATGTTTTAAGTTGACGGTCCCACCAACCAGCCCGGTGTATTAAATACACCCCATCAACTTCTTTTCATCTGCCAATGCAATTTGCATACAAATGCAGATCAATTTTGAAGATTTTTCACAAGTTAGATCAATCAGCTTTAATATTCAATATGATTTATACATTTTCATGAGTTATGTTTTAATCGCGTTATTAATCGTTTACACTGTCATTTTATTATTTTCATGCATTTATTATACTTGTAAAAATAAATCTCAACTCTGTTATATTTATCATTCTTTCGGTGATTCTTTTTTTTTTTTCGGACTTTGAATAATTTCGACGAATGGTTGTCAAGACAACCAAAGTTTCGCGAATTTAATTATTTTTTGAATATTTTTCGCGGATTTGATTATTTCAATGCTTTATGAACTTGGATTATTTTTCATGAATTTGATTATTCATTTTAGAGTTCGAATATTTTTTACATTCAGGTCTTAGACTAATTCGACGTCTTTCGTTCTTTTGATTATTTTCGAGCGTTTTCAAACTTTAAATATTTTTCACAAAACTTTTTTTTTTCATAGTACCAATCAGCTTTAATATTCAATATGATTTATACATTTTCATGAGTTATGTTTTAATCGCGTTATTAATCGTTTACACTGTCATTTTATTATTTTCATGCATTTATTATACTTGTAAAAATAAATCCCAACTCTGTTATATTTATCATTCTTTCGGTGATTCTTTTTTTTTTTTCGGACTTTGAATAATTTCGACGAATGGTTGTCAAGACAACCGAAGTTTCGCGAATTTAATTATTTTTATTTTACAGAGTGTCGGGAATCGAACACCCAAACTTTGAGTTAGCAAAAACGTATGCTAACCACTATGCTATATTTCCCATTACACTTTCAGTCTTAATGTGAATCTGTACCATGACAACGAATATTACAATTAAATTAATTTTAAAACCATCAGTTAATTCACTCTTTAGTACTAATCATGGCATATCATTAACTGTATTTCAGCTCATAATTGAAACTATCATCATTATTATTATTTTTCATAATAACAAAGTTTTCACTTAAGTAAAGATTTATTTAAATACAACCCATTCGAGATTTTAGATTTTGTTCAATGCTTTGTGGACTTGAAATATATTTTAAACTTTGATTTTCTTTTTCATGCATTTCAAACTTTATCATTTTTATTTTTTCTAACTTGTTAAATTTTCTTAACTAATTTCTTTTTTCTTTGTCAAATTGACAAATATTTTTTCTAACTTGTAAAAATTTCGAAGAAATAATTTTCTTAACTAATTTTTTTTTTGACTTTCATACAACATAATATTTTTTCTTACTTACTTAATTTTCGAAGAAATAATTAACTTAAATATTCTTTCACACATTTTGAACTTTAACGTTTTTTCCTGTCATTTAGCACTTTGATTTTTTTTTCCACTATTTTAGCGTTTTTCAATTATTTTCAGTCTTTAACTATTTTCTTAACTTTTTAGTCTTTAACTAATTTCAAGCATTTCAGACTTAGATTATTTTTTCGTGATTTCGATTTTTTTTAGTATATTTTAGAGTTTGATCATTTTCTCGCTTGTTTTTACTTTATCGTTTTTTTCCGATATTTTTAAACTTAGAAATTTTTCACAAGTAGTGACAGGAATCGAACCTTCAAATTTTTCAAAACGTTATCATGTCTTCAATTTTTGCAATCATGTCAAACTTGCAATCAATTTACTCGTAGTAGTAATTAACACTTATCATTAACAAATAATCTCAGATTTTAAAAAATCAACTTAATTAATTTTTTCCAGTAAGCAAATTGCGCACTCAAGTTACATTCCAACACTGCATATACGTTTCAAGAGTTTCATTGAATTTATCACATTCCATTTAATTAACTCTAATAATTACTTTTTCATTAATACTTAACTTAATCATTTTATCATACATTTATTCCAGTTACAAAATTATGCTTAAAAGTTATTTATTTTTCTTAGCACAAGAGATTTTAACATGTTCCTACTAAAATGCTTTTCACTCTAGTTTGAGTTTACTAAAATAGCAACTCATTTACGATTTAGATTCATTTAATCGTCTTTGATTCTTTTTTCATTGTTAATATTTTAAATTATCACATACGTTATTATTTTTATACCTTTATCCATTTAATTTTCCAAAATCTACAATCAATTTACTTTTCGTATTAATTAACACTTATCACTATCAAATATTTTCATGAATTTTAAAAATTATCTTCTTAAATAATTTTTTACTGTAACCAAATTTCCCACTCAAGTTATATTTTATCACTACATATGCTTTTCATGAGTTTCACTTAATTTATCGCATTTCATTTAATTAACTCTAATAATTATTTTTTATCATCGATATTTAAGTTAATCATATTTTCCTTTCTTTATTTTTTTTTTCATGCAAACACTCTTGATGGAATAAAACAAAATTTTCAACTTTCATGAATTAAATCCCCTCTGAATATTTTATTTTACTTTACCATACTTTACTATTTTACTTACTGCGTTTTACTATTTATCATTCATTACAGCTTTTCCAAAATATTACTTTACAACCAACCAATTTCATTAACAGAATTTTCATTACAATTTATAAATTTCACTTTTATTTAATTATTTTTACCTACGGTAAAATAAAACACATAACACAAAAATGTTAAACATCAATGAAGTACCCAAGAAATGTTAAAATTATAAGTCGAGTATCAAAACTTCATGTCAGCAAATTTTAAAAATAGACTTACCGAAAAATAACTTCTACTGAAATTCATTTCAAAACTTGGAATCAATTTACTCTTAGCATTAATAAACACTTATCATTAAGAAATTTTCATGGATTTTAAAAATCAACTTATTTATTTTTTTTCCAGTAAGCAAATTTCGCATTCAAGTTACATTTTATCACATTTTATTTAATTATTTTTTGATTAGTATTAAACTTAGTCATTTTATCGCTTAGTATTTAACTTATTCATTTTCTTGCTTGTTTTTACTTTATCGTTTTTTTTCCCCGTTATTTTTAAACTTAGAAATTTTTCACAATTAGTAACAGGAATCGAACACACAAATTTTTCGAAACATTATCAAGTCTACAATTTTCATCCAACTAAGTTAGTTTAAAAACTTGCAATCAATTTACTCTTAGTAGTAATTAACACTTATCATTATCAAATTTTCACGATTTTAAAAAAATCAACTTATTTAATTTTATTCCAGTAAGCAAATTTCGCACTCAAGTTACATTTCATCACTTTATATGCTTTTCAAGAGTTTCATTTAATTTATCACATTTTATTTAATCAACTCTATTAATTATTTTTTGATTAGTATTTAACTTAGTCATTTTATCGCATAGTGGTTTACTTTATTATTATTTTTTTTTTCATACAAGCACTCTTGTTAGAATAAAACAAAATTTTCAACCTTCATGAATTAGAATCACTTTGACTATTTCATTTTCCCAATAATATTTTACTTTAACAACTAATTTCTTTAACAAAATCGATATCATTTATTTTAGTCTTTATCCTTTTCGAACGATACATTCAAATGGACAGCTATACGTTAGATTAAGAAACTTAATCTAAAATTTGACAAATTAAGTTAAAGCTAAATACTGACTAAAATTAAGTACAAAAGACTAACCTTTTTGGGGTGAAATCTCTCAAGTACCAGCTATCGCGAAGTTATTTAAAAACAGTGAATGAAATTGTAATAAGTGGATTGTTAATTATAACTCAATCTCACAAATTACAACTGCACGCATGTTTTATTTGAAATCGCTGCATACGGCTGTTTGCCCATCGTCGATTTGCAGAAGGCATGCCGTAAAATCGCAAATCAACTCGGCTGTTGAAAAAAACTACCGTAATCCTACAGCACTTCGGATGGTCCACACACAACGGTGCGAATTGAGGAAATGACTTTATCAATATTTCTATCTACCCTTTACCGATAACAGATAACAAACCCCACGTGCGAGTATGATTCACCCCTTAGCAAGTACGTCTTGTAAGTGATGTCACTGTTTCTGACCAATTAAAATTAGTTCACGTTTCTCAAATATCAAGCACATAGATCGACAATAGTCTGATGTCAGGTTTTCCAAACAAAATTTTAGATTTTAATTCGTAGTTTCGAATTAATTTCTTTTTCATTTCAAACTTATAAAAAAAATTTCCAGCTTGTAAGAATATTTCTTTCAAAAACAGATTTTTGATTCAAAACAGTATTTTTTCAAACTTGTAATATTTTTCTACTTAGAAAATGAAATCAAAAATTTTTGTTTTCTTTAATCATATAAAATGTTTTTAAGAAATAATTTCTCAAACTTGTAATATTTTTCCACTAATTAAAAAAAATCAATTTTTTTTCAATCATATAAAAATAAATTTTTAATCTTACAACAATAAATTTTTCCGCAAAAATATTTTTTTCAAATCAAAATAATAATAATATTTTTGTAACATATTATTTTTTTTTCTTTTCAATCTTTTTTTTTCGCAAAACTATTTTCTTTTTTTTTTTTTTTTTTCAAAAATTTTCAAACTTACAAAATAAAATTTTTTCAACTGAATCTTTAAACGAAATGCTTTAATTAAATTTAAAACTCAATATCACTTTACTCTTAGTATTAATAACCAATAGCACTTAACCATTTACTCTTTGCACTCTAAGTATTAATTAACACACATGCATTAGAAATAATAATAATAATGTTTAAGATACTTACAAATCATTCACTCAAGCTTTCAAATATCCATCTAGCATGTTATTGTTCATTCGTGTGAGGGAACTTGTAATAAAACTTTACACATCAACCGAAATTATAAGCGAAAATATCACATTTTTTAGCACTTAATATAATCCTACAATTAACAAATTGGTTTTAACTTTGAATTTAAGAAAAATAAAAACTATTACACACTTAGTAACATATCTATCGATGTATATTATTTCATGACAAATCACAAATAGGTGAGGATCTTTTATCGATCATGTAACTAACTAAGTTAAGAAAGAGCGTTCTTATCTCATATGAGAATTTATAAGTCTTTAATATTTCTCTTTAATGTAAGTGTATTGATACGTACGAGTTTGTGTATGTGAATATAACTGTGTATTGTTTTCAAACCATTGACATGTTTAAGCTTTACGGTTCTAATTTTGACTTTCCACTTAGCATTAGTCGAAGTCCTTCGCATGTATTAAACTATAGAAATATTACAAAAATTATATTTTCACTCAGTCTTAATTACAAAACCATACAATAAGATGAAGACAACACCGATAGTATAAAGATTACTTACAATAAAGTGCATATAAAAAATATATGTAAGAGTGATTTCAAAGTATAATCCATCAACCATATTCAACAACTCAATCAAAACACAAGTCTCTTTTAAAATGATAAACACAATTTATTCACACACACAATAAAAGACAATTAAAAAATATATGTAAGAGTGATTTCAAAGTATAATCCATCAACCATATTCAACAACTCAATCAAAACACAAGTCTCTTTTAAAATGATAAACACAATTTATTCACACACACAGTAAAAGACAATTAAAAAAACTTTCATCTTTAAGTAAAACTCTTCAAAACTTTCAAGCGTATTTTTAACATCGATTGCATCAAATAAATCAGACACATGACATTTTAAACATGGACTATCAACATTCAAAGTAACGAAGTCACGAGTCAAGTTTTCCCAATTAACATTAAAAAGAGCCTGTTCGAAAAAAGTGTCGAACTTTCGACCCCTTGTTAATGATTCACATTCATGCACTCTCTCTCATGTAAAAAATGAATCCATTTTTACAATCCACACATTCTTTTTTAGAAAGGTAGTTTATGTTGCATATGAGCTCATCAAATAGTCTCTTACGTAGAGAATCAGCCAGTTTACGAACTTCTTGTGATGTATATGTGCTGATTTTATCACATCGACAATCACAGGGATATTTTTTCTCAATTTCCGAAAGGATGTACTCTTTTAGAGTATAAGTCATAAGTTTGTCTTTGACACTACGTGAGATACAAGGGGACGCGTAGCACAATTTGTCAATCTGGCTTTCCAAAAGTAGAATTCTATCAGGCATCAACTGGAACACTTCTCGTTTCAGTTTGAACAATCTTTGCACACTAACACAGATGTAACCATTCGCACTCGACTCTCCTTTTTTTTATAACAAAAGCGAAATCACGGTCTTCGATTAATTTTTGATTTATATTTTTACGTAGGCTTGAAATAAGTGATCTCCACACATCTGGTTCTAAGGAAATACCATCCTTAGTTGGTCGAAGAATACCATCTTTCCCACACGTATATCTTCTAATATGCACGCATGTACGTTTCCGAAAAGTATTCACCTAAAGTGAAAATACAATCACCCAAGTGTATCATATCATCAGGCTGTGGAGAAGCCTCAGTGTTCATTTTCATGTTCGTTGCATCCCATCTGTTCATCTTCAGGCTTCAAAGTTTCAGAATGATTTTCACCAGCCTTAGTCATTCTTAACTCTCATAGGATTAAGAGTCACAATACTAAAACAACTTCCTGCGAACTTAAAAAATAAATCAAACTAGGTTTTAACACTAGCGGGTGAAGAAAAATCCTAAGTACATAGAATAAAATTTCACGACGTCTTTCAAAGCTCAGTATCACTCTGAAAATGATTCTCCAAACATCCACTATAAACCAATGAATATTCACTTTAACCAATGAGAAGTGTACATAAATCTCTTGCTACTGACGTCATAGAATATCACACGAACTTTTGAGCAGAATTGAGTTGTTTTACACAGTATTCAGATTTTTAGAAAATGCCAACACTTTGACTTCCAAATTCATCCTGACCTACTACGAGTAATTTTAAGATGGTAGCAGGTTTTCACATCACACCGAATGTCGATGACGGTTTCGCATCTCGCGCATGAGTTTTTTTAATTGTCTTTTACTGTGTGTGTGAATAAATTGTGTTTATCATTTTAAAAGAGACTTGTGTTTTGATTGAGTTGTTGAATATGGTTGATGGATTATACTTTGAAATCACTCTTACATATATTTTTTAATTGTCTTTTATTGTGTGTGTGAATAAATTGTGTTTATCATTTTAAAAGAGACTTGTGTTTTGATTGAGTTGTTGAATATGGTTGATGGATTATACTTTGAAATCACTCTTACATATATTTTTTATATGCACTTTATTGTAAGTAATCTTTATACTATCGGTGTTGTCTTCATCTTATTGTATGGTTTTGTAATTAAGACTGAGTGAAAATATAATTTTTGTAATATTTCTATAGTTTAATACATGCGAAGGACTTCGACTAATGCTAAGTGGAAAGTCAAAATTAGAACCGTAAAGCTTAAACATGTCAATGGTTTGAAAACAATACACAGTTATATTCACATACACAAACTCGTACGTATCAATACACTTACATTAAAGAGAAATATTAAAGACTTATAAATTCTCATATGAGATAAGAACGCTCTTTCTTAACTTAGTTGGTTACATGATCGATAAAAGATCCTCACCTATTTGTGATTTGTCATGAAATAATATACATCGATAGATATGTTACTAAGTGTGTAATAGTTTTTATTTTTCTTTAATTCAAAGTTAAAACCAATTTGTTAATTGTAGGATTATATTAAGTGCTAAAATATGTGATATTTTCGCTTATAATTTCGGTTGATGTGTAAAGTTTTATTACAAGTTCCCTCACACGAATGAACAATAACATGCTAGATGGATATTTGAAAGCTTGAGTGAATGATTTGTAAGTATCTTAAACATTATTATTATTATTTCTAATGCATGTGTGTTAATTAATACTTAGAGTGCAAAGAGTAAATGGTTAAGTGCTATTGGTTATTAATACTAAGAGTAAAGTGATATTGAGTTTTAAATTTAATTAAAGCATTTCGTTTAAAGATTCAGTGGAAAAAATTTTATTTTGTAAGTTTGAAAATTTTTGAAAAAAAAAAAAAAAAAAGAAAATAGTTTTGCGAAAAAAAAAAGATTGAAAAGAAAAAAAAATAATATGTTACAAAAATATTATTATTATTTTGATTTGAAAAAAATATTTTTGCGGAAAAATTTATTGTTGTAAGATTAAAAATTTATTTTTATATGATTGAAAAAAAAATTGATTTTTTTTAATTAGTGGAAAAATATTACAAGTTTGAGAAATTATTTCTTAAAAACATTTTATATGATTAAAGAAAACAAAAATTTTTGATTTCATTTTCTAAGTAGAAAAATATTACAAGTTTGAAAAAATACTGTTTTGAATCAAAAATCTGTTTTTGAAAGAAATATTCTTACAAGCTGGAAATTTTTTTTATAAGTTTGAAATGAAAAAGAAATTAATTCGAAACTACGAATTAAAATCTAAAATTTTGTTTGGAAAACCTGACATCAGACTATTGTCGATCTATGTGCTTGATATTTGAGAAACGTGAACTAATTTTAATTGGTCAGAAACAGTGACATCACTTACAAGACGTACTTGCTAAGGGGTGAATCATACTCGCACGTGGGGTTTGTTATCTGTTATCGGTAAAGGGAAGATAGAAATATTGATAAAGTCATTTCCTCAATTCGCACCGTTGTGTGTGGACCATCTGAAGTGCTGTAGGATTACGGTAGTTTTTTTCAACAGCCGAGTTGATTTGCGATTTTACGGCATGCCTTCTGCAAATCGACGATGGGCAAACAGCCGTATGCAGCGATTTCAAATAAAACATGCGTGTAGTTGTAATTTGTGAGATTGAGTTATAATTAACAATCCACTTATTACAATTTCATTCACTGTTTTTAAATAACTTCGCGATAGCTGGTACTTGAGAGATTTCACCCCAAAAAGGTTAGTCTTTTGTACTTAATTTTAGTCAGTATTTAGCTTTAACTTAATTTGTCAAATTTTAGATTAAGTTTCCTTAATCTAACGTATAGCTGTCCATTTGAATGTATCGTTCGAAAAGGATAAAGACTAAAATAAATGATATCGATTTTTGTTAAAGAAATTAGTTGTTAAAGTAAAATATTATTGGGAAAATGAAATAGTCAAAGTGATTCTAATTCATGAAGGTTGAAAATTTTGTTTTATTCTAACAAGAGTGCTTGTATGAAAAAAAATAATAATAATAAAGTAAACCACTATGCGATAAAATGACTAAGTTAAATACTAATCAAAAAATAATTAATAGAGTTGATTAAATAAAATGTGATAAATTAAATGAAACTCTTGAAAAGCATATAAAGTGATGAAATGTAACTTGAGTGCGAAATTTGCTTACTGGAATAAAATTAAATAAGTTGATTTTTTTAAAATCGTGAAAATTTGATAATGATAAGTGTTAATTACTACTAAGAGTAAATTGATTGCAAGTTTTTAAACTAACTTAGTTGGATGAAAATTGTAGACTTGATAATGTTTCGAAAAATTTGTGTGTTCGAGTCCTGTTACTAATTGTGAAAAATTTCTAAGTTTAAAAATAACGGGGAAAAAAAACGATAAAGTAAAAACAAGCAAGAAAATGATTAAGTTAAATACTAAGCGATAAAATGACTAAGTTTAATACTAATCAAAAAATAATTAAATAAAATGTGATAAAATGTAACTTGAATGCGAAATTTGCTTACTGGAAAAAAAATAAATAAGTTGATTTTTAAAATCCATGAAAATTTCTTAATGATAAGTGTTTATTAATGCTAAGAGTAAATTGATTCCAAGTTTTGAAATGAATTTCAGTAGAAGTTATTTTTCGGTAAGTCTATTTTTAAAATTTGCTGACATGAAGTTTTGATACTCGACTTATAATTTTAACATTTCTTGGGTACTTCATTGATGTTTAACATTTTTGTGTTATGTGTTTTATTTTACCGTAGGTAAAAATAATTAAATAAAAGTGAAATTTATAAATTGTAATGAAAATTCTGTTAATGAAATTGGTTGGTTGTAAAGTAATATTTTGGAAAAGCTGTAATGAATGATAAATAGTAAAACGCAGTAAGTAAAATAGTAAAGTATGGTAAAGTAAAATAAAATATTCAGAGGGGATTTAATTCATGAAAAGTTGAAAATTTTGTTTTATTCCATCAAGAGTGTTTGCATGAAAAAAAAAAATAAAGAAAGGAAAATATGATTAACTTAAATATCGATGATAAAAAATAATTATTAGAGTTAATTAAATGAAATGCGATAAATTAAGTGAAACTCATGAAAAGCTATATGTAGTGATAAAATATAACTTGAGTGGGAAATTTGGTTACAGTAAAAAATTATTTAAGAAGATAATTTTTAAAATTCATGAAAATATTTGATAGTGATAAGTGTTAATTAATACGAAAAGTAAATTGATTGTAGATTTTGGAAAATTAAATGGATAAATGTATAAAAATAATAACGTATGTGATAATTTAAAATATTAACAATGAAAAAAGAATCAAAGACGATTAAATGAATCTAAATCGTAAATGAGTTGCTATTTTAGTAAACTCAAACTAGAGTGAAAAGCATTTTAGTAGGAACATGTTAAAATCTCTTGTGCTAAGAAAAATAAATAACTTTTAAGCATAATTTTGTAACTGGAATAAATGTATGATAAAATGATTAAGTTAAGTATTAATGAAAAAGTAATTATTAGAGTTAATTAAATGGAATGTGATAAATTCAATGAAACTCTTGAAACGTATATGCAGTGTTGGAATGTAACTTGAGTGCGCAATTTGCTTACTGGAAAAAATTAATTAAGTTGATTTTTTAAAATCTGAGAAAATTTGTTAATGATAAGTGTTAATTACTACTACGAGTAAATTGATTGCAAGTTTGACATGATTGCAAAAATTGAAGACATGATAACGTTTTGAAA